>NC_056748.1:945674136-945804136 GCF_019279795.1 Protopterus annectens
TGGGCCACATCTCTTCACACCTTCCCATCTGTGGCTCTTCCAGAGACAGGGCCACTAATCAAACTCCAGTCATCTTGGTCAGATCCAGGACTCCATCTCTCTGCACCAAACAGCCAAGTCTGTGCCTCTTCCAGATGTATTTCCTGGTCTGTTATTCCAGGTTAACATGTCAGTATTCCTAATAAATGACAACTGGAAGGAGTTTAACTTCATCTGCATTTCAATTATCCCAAGTATGTCCAGGTTGACTTCCTTCATCCAGGCTTCTAATATGTCCTACTTAATATTCACATACCCTGCATTTATCTGCATATTGTAAGTCCATAACTGCACTGAAAGTTGTTTGTGTGTAGTTAAGTTCTAAGGGGTGGTCAGTTTTATATGTACTGGGCCAGGGCTAGTGCTAATATCCCCCCTGCCCCCCTGCTCTGGCAGTTTTCACTGTGTTAAGGTACAAGTGTGTTAATACATTTTTACATTTCTTTTGAAGGGGTTAAGGGGCTTATCAGGTGTCAGAGGACTGTAATACAACAAATGTGGTATTCTCATATAAGGAGGAGGCAGGAAAAAATTAGGAAAACTGCAGGCCTGTTACCTTAACAACAGTGGGAGGAAAAGTCAGGAAAAGAATCCTGAAAGGAAGGCTGTTAGTTTTTAAAAAGGACAGCAATCTCCAAAATGACAACCAGTGTGGGCTCATGGTCAGAAGCTGCCAGTCACATAGCTTTATGACTACAACTCACATGCTGGACTTGATAAAACAGTACCTGTAGACATCATCTACCTGCATTAAATCAAGGCTTTTCACTCAGATCTATACAGGATTCAACAGAATTGCTTTAGAGGTCGATGGTCGAGCCATAACGGAGGAACTTGGTATCTGTGTGGTTGAATGGAAGGATACAAACAGAGTAAGAATTAGGGAAGTGACTATTGGAATACTGCAAGGATCTGTCCTACGTGCAATAGTCTTTAGTGTGTTTCTTTCAGAGATATCTGATGGAAAAGACTAGAAGAGCAGTACCTTTGTTGATGTGACAAGGATTAGTTTAGCAGTACAGGATGGATGGAAGTATCTAACAAAGGACTTGGAAAGTCTGGAAAAGTGGGGAGCTGGAGAGAATGGGAACTGTTGGCAACCTAGTTGGAAAGTGATCTGGGGTGTTGAACAGATGTGGCTGGGGTACAGGGAGGAGTGAGAGGGCAGATGCAGTAGCAAACAGAATGTTGAGGTATATTTTCAGATGGCTACATTTTAGAATCAAGGAGGTAATGCTTCCACTCTACAGGGCCTAGGTGAGATCACATCTTTAGTACTGTATGTATGTATTTTTGGGGGCCATATAAAGCAAAAAACATCAGGCTTCTGGAAGGACTCCAGAAGAAAGCTGCCAGAATGATCTGTGGGATGGATAGATGAGAAATGGATTGGAAAGAATATGATCATCGGCTGAGGAAGCTAGACATTTTCTTACTTGAGACCAGAACAGACAGGGGGTGGGGGTGGGGGTTGTAGTAAATGATATTGGAGCACAGGATTGTGTCAGGCAGATGTGAATAACAGATTATGAACACGAAGAACAGAGGGGAAAGGAGGGTCATGGACTTCAGGTGCTAAGTATTCCCTGGATCTCTGAAAGTACTTTTTCATAAACAAGGTTGTAGACTTATGGAAATTCAGAATGGGTAGTGGAGTGGGAATCTATGAAGACACTCAAAAAGGTATGTAAGAAGTGGGACAAGGGTAAGAAGGAAGGTTAGTATGCAGGGGAGGAAGAATATTGCATCTGCACATAAATGGCATAGTAAGCAGGCTTATTGACTCCTTTTGCTATTAAGCAAATTAATGTAAAACATTTCAAGCTCATCAGAGCCATCTAAGAAAAGTGATGGAAAATCATAGATGTATAAGTTAAAGAGAGAGAGAGAGTGTGTGTGTGTATGTGTGTGTGTGCCCCCCCCCCCCCACAGCTAGTTGGGTTTTACCAAATAATGTAAAACAAAACCAGACAACATAAAACCAAATTAAATGGGGGACTTTGCTTCCCACACACCTCCTAACTATATATACTAACACCAGGATCACACTACAGTGGGGAAAAGGACATATACCTTTGACTTGCCTTAGAGTACTACTTGTCAGTGAAATGAGTTAGACTTTCAGTGAAGTGATACGAATCCAGATATGGATTCGTATAACTTCACTGAAAGACCATTTCACTGACATCCATTTCGCTGAGACCAAATCACCTAAAGTTCATTTCACCTAAAACTCATTTCACTGACAAGTAGTACTCTAAGGTAAGTCAAAGGTATATGTCCTTTTCCCCGCTGTAGTTGGGGGTGTGGGGGGCACAGCCCCCCCACATTGGGTGTGTGTGGAGTTTTACCAAATAATGTAAAACAAAACAAGACAACATAAAACCAAATTAAGTGGGAGGGCTATGCCCCCCCACACCCCCTAATTTGGGGGTACTGTGCCACCCACACACCCCTAACTATATACACTAGCACCAGGATCGCACTACAGTGGGGAAAAAAACATATACCTCTTACTTGCCTTAGAGTACTACTTGTCAGTGAAATGAGTTTTAGGTGAAATGAACTTTCAGTGAAATGAACTTTAGGTGATTTGGTCTCAGTGAAATGGGTGTCAGTGAAGTGATACGAATCCCTGTATCTATATCTCTGTCTATAGATTTGGGGTTCAAATATAGAGATGATAACTCAGCAAGCAAAGGAGAGTAGTATTGTTGAAACTGAATTCATATTCAAGTCTTGGTGAGTACTTTCACGAGGAGGACCCTGTTTCTTCACAAACTCCTCACCAAGACAACACTGATATATATATACTGTATTTTACATAGCATGAATCATGGACAGAAGTAGGTTAAAAAATAAAAAAGTCAGCCGGGTGCACAACACCTAGGATAAAAAAAACGCTCAATCCTGGTAGGCACACTGGTGACAGGACTGGAATAATGACAGTGTAGAATCCTTAAGACACGAAAACATTCCTGCAACGGGTCTAAGCCATGCCCAGGGAACAAGGAAGTAGCAGTCCACAAAAATCCCAAAAACTGACAGGCCAAAAATGAGCCATACAAACAACAGAGTGGACTATTCAGGATAAGACATAAATGATGTATTGTTACTATTATGCAAGAAGCCTAGAATTTCCAAACATATATGCAAAAAATTAAGAGAGAAATTAGAGAAAAGAAAAATACTTCCACAAAAAAAACAAAACAAAAAAAATGTCTGACGCTTTAAATGCAAATTTGTGCTCATTAATATAACAGATCCATGAAAAACACTATATATATCTATCTATATCTATCAATATATATATATATATATATATATATATATTGGTGTGTTTGGAAAAAGAAGCGACTGAGGAAGTGCGAAAATATAAAGAACAAAATCTAGAGATTTTTGAAAGGTATAAAAAAGAAATATGGACATAGAAAAAAAAAGAAAGAGAGATCTGATATGGTGCAAGATTATGCAAAGGAGAAAGCCAAATTAATCAACACAAAAAAGGCAGTCCCAAATATATTCAAAGAGAAATATAGACAAAGGCATCCAAATAATGAAAGTTTCACAATAAAAAAACATAACATCACAAAGAGTAGACCAGAAGATTAGTATACTATAATTAAAAAAAAAAATAGCAGTTGAAATTATGGAGTTTTTGTGAGGTGAAGGATTTAGTGCAGAAAGTCTAACATAGGTTACATCACAGCATGTGGATATGATTCCTCAAAGTAAAAACTGGAGGAGCTGGAGACATTTGAAGAAGAAATATCGATCTGGGAAAGAAAAAGAGATTTAATATAGTACAATATTAATCCAAAGGAGAAAGCAAAACTAATCAATACAAAAAGTGCAGCACCAAAGATATTTGAAGAGAAATACAGGCACAGGAATCCAGATTTGGAAAATTTTACAATGCAAAAAATAAGAAAACAATAAGAAAACAGAGGAAAAGTAGAAAAGAGGATTAGTAAATAAGAAGTTAAAGAAATAGAAACTGAGGTTATGGATTACCCCCGAAGTGAAGGATTTAGTGTAGAAAATCTAACTCAGATAACATCACAGCAGGATAGAGCAAAGAATTCCCAAATTAAGGAAAAACCAGTAGAGCGAGAAACATCTGATCAGTTGCCATATAAAGATACTTTGGAGACTTTCATACAAAACCAGTACAAACATGCAGCTGAAGTTGCACAGCAAGATAAGGAACTGGAAACTGTGGCAACTCTGACACAGTCAATGTTGTGGAGTGCTAGGCCTGTGAGTTCTCATATGAAGGAGCAACAGATTACACAGGATGAAACTGAAGAGAAAGTGTCACAGGAAGATGCTCTAGAACTTTCTATAGAATGCCTGCAGGAAATGGAGAACAAAGAATGCAGCCTCAGTTTAGAAGAAAATGATCTAAGAGAGTGTTGCTTGATTTAATAGAAATGGAGAGGCATATTAAGATCAATGAAAGAAACAGACTACAGAAAGTTAGTAAAACCCCCAAAATTAGAAGCTTGACAAAACAAATGAACACAGTAAATAAGGCTGTCCATAGAGGTGCATGTGATATAACAGAAGTAAACATGACATATTACTTTGTAGCTGAATTAATAACATAAAGTCTCACCACAAAAACACAGTGTAGTAAGGGAAAAGAAGGGGAAAAATTGAATGCCATCATGGAAGTATTGAATAGAGAAAACTCTGTTTTGTTTGTCTTTTTGGCTTTTCCCAGTTAGGGGTCGCCACAGCGAACTACAGTCTGCTAATGATTGGCAGTTGATTTTTATGGTGCCAAGTTGCCAGCCCAACACCCAACCTTCAGCAAAGGCACGCCCATTCACACATGTCTTTCGGAGGCCACTCGACCGCAGGGAGGACATGCAGACTCCACACAGAAGGCACTCCAGCCGAGAATAGAACAGGAGAACCTCTTGCTGTGAGGCAACAACGGTACCGCTGTACCATCACGGCTTACTGAATAGAGAAAACTCTAAAGCAATTAAATTATTAATTATTTTTATTTATTATTTTTATTATTTATTATTATCATTATTATTTATTATTATTAATTAGCATTACAAAGACCTACATCTGGAGTGTTTCTCCCGGGGCCTCCGCTGAAAATTGGCTTTATTCCAAGTTAGACTTTCCCAGTAAACAAATGTTAAATAAATAAATAAATAAATAAACAAATAAATAAAGACAAGAAATGTCACTGTTAGAAGATTATAGAAGAGGAAACAGATCAACAAAAATAGTCAGAAAGCAAGGGCGCCCGCAGGCAGGTGCAAGGGGGTGCACTTGCACCCCCCTGGAATCGACTAGCTGGTAATGGTAGATTAATCTTATTTTAATTTAAAAAAATATTTTTTTTTTAGGGCGTTCTTCTTTAAGAACGCCCTTAGTCACACAGACGCTTTTGCATCTGTGCGACTTGATGTTTTACGTCTTCATCTTTCGCGCCCAAGTGAAGTTTGAATTACAAAAGAAGACGTTTGGACTGGATTTCACGGACCAATGTACAAATGACAGGTAGGTGTGTGGCAACATAATAAGTACTTTTCAGTAATATTATTGTATGTTTACAGAGATTCTTTGCTCACCATGCAACTTAAATGGTTTTTAGTTGAGTTACTTACAGTAAGCCGGCCGAGTAGTATGCGGAAGCAGACCTACGTGTCGTTTTGTTGGTACAGTAACTTAGAAATATACTATTTAATTGTTATTGATGGCAGAAATAATATTTAATGAAAAAGGTAGCAGGACACATTAATTTCTTGGTCTTTGCAGGTGGACATGGTAACACAGCAGCAGTTTTACAATAAGGAACCAATTCACTTAAAATTAACACTACAAGCAGAATTGCAGGAGCTCAAAAGATTTTAGTCTGGTATATTTTAGACCAATCTTTGCCTACTAAAAAAGGGTATTATTTAATGCACACTGGAAAATATTTAGTTTTTGTGTGGTTTATTTGCAATGAGTTGACACCTTATGAAAACTAACATAGCTCTACTTCATAGTCATTCAAAAATGTTTTAAAGTTCTTGTTCCCCCTCCCCAACTTGAATCAACATGAGTTTTCTAGTGCTGCAAGCATAGATACACCCTTGTAAGTGCCATAAATGCAGTTCTGCTAATTCTCCAAGTATATCTACAGATATTTCCCAATCAGATTGTTTCCAATAAATTTCTAATATACTCCAATAGTTCCTGATTTTTGCATGACAATAGAAGGAAGCTCTGTGGTTACCATCTCTCACAATGAGTCTCCTTATCTTTTACATTAGCTACTGTCTCTTCAGTAGACCTCCCTACAGTAACTTTTTCTACATAGCCCTTCCTTTTTATAGGAATAGTGTGGGTGGTGGTCTCATTCAGGATAAATGCATGGGTTCTTCCTCATCCATACCACCCCATACCGGTCACTAGGGGCCACAGTACGACGCACATGCACATACAGACACACATTTGTGTATCTATGTACTCACTTTAGTCTATATATTGGAGTGTCTATGCACTCATTATAGTCTATGTATTTGTGTATGTATACTGACAATTATAAAAACGTGGCAGTATGCTGTTATGCTTGCCCATTTCCAGTGCCAAGATTTGTACTTTACGTAACGGAAGATATGTAAGGAATGGCAACAGCATGTGCTGAAGTCTCTGTCAGAGCCAGTGCTCGCAATTTGTGCTTCACAGCTGTCTACACCATTGCAGAAGGTGCAGGCAGTGTTTACCATTACCTGATAGAACAATAGATAGTGGACAGATAGTGGGCCATTTGGAAGTGAAAAAGGGGTATTGAAAGGAAACTAATCAACATGTGGAATCCAGGTGAATGTAAGGTAGGTTTATTTCTGTGGACACAAAAATGTGTAATATTAAAATTATTAGCTATAGGGACCTTTTAGTGCCCTGTAAAGATCATATTAGAGCTGTCTCATGCTTTATCAGTCTGGTAGCAAGCCGCATGTAATATGATTGTTGTATATTATGTGCTGCAGAGAATTCTGGGTTTGAACTAGATGGTTGATGACCCTAATATGCAACCCTTTAACAAGATTTGGAACTCCTTAAAATGGGAACTGTTGGAACATCCCTCCTTATTTTGAAGTGATAATCTAGAGTGAGTTGTATTGTATCTATGTTGAATACTTTATCCTTGTATACGTTATCTGTTCTTTTTCCTTTTGCATTCATACTTGTGTTTTCCATTGCTGCAGATGTATTATTTAATCTAACTGTGTTCTCAGACATTCACTATAAGCCATAAACTGATGAGAATTAAACCATTATAGAGGTAATTTTATCACTAATTTGATGGTTATGTATCTATTACTTTAACAAATGATAACATAGTTCCTTCATTTTATTTCTTTTCAAAAATTTTTGTTTCCTGTACTGGAAGAAATTGGGTTCATCTGCTCTATTTCTGAACAGCATTAAATGATATGTAATGCAGTCCCCATAAACTGATGAGAATTAAACCATTATAGAGGTAATTTTATCACTAATTTGATGGTTATGTCTCTATTACTTTAACAAATGATAACAGTTCCTTCATTTTATTTCTTTTCAAAAATTTGCGGTCCAATTTTTTTGTTTCCTGTACTGGAAGAAATTGGGTTCATCTGCTCTATTTCTGAACAGCATTAAATGATATGTAATGCAGTCCTTTTTTACTACATACTTCAGCCTTCTGAGATAATCTGGAATTGTTGAGCAAATACAGGTGACCACTTTTGCCATTTGCCCAAATAGCTAACTCTATATTAATGGAGCACATCTTAATTGGTTGTGCTTTGACTGTTAACTACTGCAGGCAGCACACTCATTCATTGACTTTAGTGACAGCATTTTAATAAAAGAAGTCTCAGTATCTCAATAGATTTGCTGGTGTGCATTATGCTGTTGCTAAGTTCCTAGGTCAGCCTGAGATGTGTTCCTGTATGTCTTCTCAGTTGCTCTAATGACATTATTACAGTTCCTTGTCCTACCTGCTTCAGAAACTGAATGTGGTGCTGTTTTATTCCTATAACTACCTGTACATTAGGTTGTTTAAACTGCAGAGAAATTGATTTAAAGCAATGTTTGCTAATTAATTTTCAGATTGTGACTTCTGGCACCCATCTACCTCCTTTGTCTAAGTAGTAAAGTACTGTAAATTGCCTATGACCAGGAATTTAAAATCATTTACTATTATTTCTGTGCAGTGCTGCAAATTGTTTCTGAGATTTCTAACATAGTTAAAGAAGGCTTTCTGGTTACCCTGCACCTAGCTGGTTATTTTTACCTCATATCTGGCTTTGATTGATTTGATCAGGGTAACAAGCTCCCTATTAAGTTTAGCAAGAGTGTCCTTAGCATCTTGAGAGTTTAATTTATTTTTGTAGGCAAAATGTTTTCTTTTATTACAGAACCTGTTTATATGTGGGTTTGACTAAATGGAATTATTCTTAAATGTGGCTTTCTATTTACTTCAGAGGGGGATAGATATGTCTATGCAGCTATTTACATGTGCATAGGATTTGACAGTATAGGATTCCACATAATTCAGGCCATCGCTTAGTTTTAGTAAATTAACCTTAGCATAATCTCTGAAAACAGAGGTACTGGAATATGTTTTTGGCTTCAGTCTTCTAATGGATGTGACTGATTTGTGGTCCAGTTTAACTAGGGAGGAAGTGGCAGTTGGTGGACACCAAAGTTGTCCCATATTGTTAAGGACCAAGTCCAGGATTTTATCACTCCTGTTTGGGTAGAGACTAACTGATCTAGCAGCAACCTCTATTAGTTAGAAATTTCTTCAATGTGGATTTTACTACAGAGATTGTGTATATTTTTTACTGATACCGGTGGACTTGAGTAGACTTTTTATGATGGAAATGTTCTGAATTGGGCAATTTTGTCATTGGTGGATGCTTTTTGTTTCTTTGTTTACTGGAAAAATTTTCAAAACAATAAATTTAAAATGCCCTTTAACAACTGTACTGTATTGTACAAGGAATATAATGTAATACAGTCAGGAAGGTGTATCAAAGAGCATGTGTATGTTATGTTCGAGGGGCCTATGATTTTGAAGACAGCCCAGAGTTATTATTTGCAATTGGCAAAATGTATTTTCTCTGAAAGTGGGTTTCAGTGCTGTTTCAATGCATGTGAGTTTCAAGTGCAGAGAAGTTTTAATGTTGGTCTATTTTCATTGAGAATGCATTGCTTTAACAGATATGTATTAGGGTTTGTGCTGTAAAATGCAAAATAAAACTTTCAAATGAAATCCTAAATCATCATGAAGTAAAGCAGTATGCACATTAGTGTTTATGGTAAATGGGGCAAAATAACCAAGGAATGGGACATTGGAATGGCTGCAGGGGGGGGGGGGAGGCTCCATTTGTCCATGATTTTGTGAGGGGGGGTATCAAACTCAGACAGCCCCGGTTGAACTATACCTCTCAGTTGTCCATATCTTTGCAGAATTAATAGGTATTTGCTGCTTATTTTTGGTTTGTTCCTCATAAAATGTGTGGTTTTCTAGCAAATCATTTAGGAATGAAGCCATTACATGACAGATGTCATAACCTTCAGAAAAATGCATGCTAATGCAAGACTGTCTAAGTTTATACAAGAGCAATGTTTAGTAGTGTTTGTATGTTCCCCAATATATTTGGCCTTGTTCAGATTTCCTGCATTAAGAGGTTGAGAGGTACGTGCAAATCACTTTGTAGATTATGAATATCCAAACATCTCAATTGTCCCCAATTCTGGCTCAAAATGTTGCTCTCCCCTAATAATCCCTCCTCCAAAATGGCAATTTTGGAAGAAAATGTGGAGGGTTTACAATTATAACTGTAATGATCAGTTATAGATTACCTTTATTTCAGAAATGCATGTGGATGCTCTTATTTTGTTAGCTGCTTCAAGTTAACTGTTAATATTAAAAAGGTGTCCCTTTTTTGCTAGGTATTTTTGCATCACATTTTGGTCTGTTTTTCATAAAATTGTGGTTTCTGGCAAATTAGTGGCAAGTCATTAAAGATTGAAGTTAGAAAATAATGGCAGACATTTGAGTTTCAGATTTTATACCCTTCGGAAAATTTGTACTAATGCAAGATCTACCTCTTCTATTAAGTTAAGAGCAATATTTAAAAATTGGCCTTATTTTTGGGCCTGTGTCCCACTTCTAGTTCTATGTATGGCTTTGTCCAGATTTCTTGCTCTGAAGTTGAGAGGTAGGAGTGTCAGAGCCATCACTGTCAGCCAGAGACATTTCAAATTATGACATACTTATTGCACCCCAGCCCCCATTGTAGTGGCTCGGGATGTGTCCAAGGAAGACAAGAAGCAGTTATGCAGTAAGTGTGCAGAGTATTCCCCCATCCAAGGTAGATCACAAATACGACTGTGGCTGTTCATCTGTCCTTGATTTTGCAAAATGTTCTGGTTTTCTATCAGATTTTTATATTGATTTATGCTTCTTATTATTCAGGAACTGCATGCTATCACAGTGTCCTGTTGCTCTGTTTAAGTAGCCATGGTTTAATAAACATCAGGTAAGCTTGTTGGAGATTGTAAGATGCAAGTAAGCTTTAGTAAGCTTGTCAGACATTGTAAGATGCAAGTAAGCTTTAGTAAGTATATTGTTAAAGAATTACCAGCATTGAAAGCCTTTTCGTTGTTGCCATGCAGAGAATATTTACATAACTAGATAATGTATAAGCCTTGGGTATTGAAATGCATATGACAGTATTTGTAATAAAAGGACAGGATTACAGTATTTTCAGAAGCTCATTACATTTTATTGGAGACCAGTGTCTTATAGCAGTGTTTGTGTGTTAGTACACTTGTAGTTGGGTGGCTTTAATGGTATATGGTAAATAAGCATTGCTACCTTACTTAAAAGCCAAGCCCTGCAACAACTAGCTCTACACTGAAGTCAAAACATAATAGCTCTGGTGGGTAAATGTACTCTGTAGTAATCAAAAAAAAGGCGAATGTTTGAAATAACTACAGCTTATGTTCAAACACAATAGGTAGTGATGAAACAATGCTCTGCTAAAAATGCTTTAATGCTCCACATTGCTGAGCTGCAATCACTAGCTACCAGGATTTCACCCACTTCAGATCAAGCACGGTGCCGTCCAGTGCAACCTTCCCAGAACTAATTCAAGTCTGACCAGAATTATTTGGTGTGTGTATAAGAGGGAGGTAGCATACCCCTCAGCTGTCCAGATTTTTGCCCCATATTCCTCTTAAAAAGGATTGAAGTTGCTAAATAATGAGACATTTCAGTTTTAGATGTCATTTAGAAAAATGCATACTAACACAAATCCTGTTACTCTTGTATTTTTCTAAGTTTGAGAGCCATATTTATAATCTGTCCCTATTTATTTTAGGCTTTGTCAAGATTTCTTGCACTAAGGGTGAGGCCTTGAGGGGTGTGGTATCTTTGTAAGAGAGAGAAAGTGAAATGCCCAAGTTAGAGTTAGCAGGTGGAATTTTCAAGTGCATTTTCAAGGAACTGTGAGTTTTAAGGGAAGCGAAGTTCACTGCTGCTCATACCAAGTCTATTTACAATGTGCAACCATTTTGTTTAGCAAATGGTATCTCTATTGTGGTATAAAGTTTTAAAGCTGTTAGTAGCACCACAAGTAGAATACTTGCATCTTAATGTAAAGGCTTGTGGTTCTATTCCTACAGCATATACATTTGTATGCTGCAGTCCTCAGGATGTCCTCCTTTGGATGAGATGCCTAATAACTATGAACCTGTTTTTCAGCTCGCCATCCATTTTCTATTGCAATATACCAGCTTACCATATTTTTAATTTAACATAGGCAATTTATTCTTTGACGGCAGCAGGCACTGAATTTGTAGATGAAACACTGAAATATACAGTTTTCTAGCAACAACATCTTCATTAGTTTCAGATATCTTTAATGTGGAATTATTCAGATTACTTTTACTTGACAGCGACACTCAAACAAGTGTTGCTGTATAATACAAGGGATATAATTCAATTATATATTATAATTAATACAATCAGCTAAATCAAATAACTTTTGCATGGCCCTAACGGTGTGCAAGGAGCCTATTGCTTAAACAGTTCAAAGGTAAATAACCTGCCACTGGCCAGATGCATTTTCTCTGAATGTGGGTTTCAATGCTGTTTCATTGAATGTGAGTTTCAAAAGTAGAGAAGCTTTAATGCCAAGTCTGTTTTCATTGTAAGACTATTGCTATGTTTAGGTTTAGTAAATGTCTCAGTGTTTGGGCTATAATGTTTGAAATAAAAGTTGTAAATTAAATCCAACTGCCTGTTATCATTGTAGAACTAAAGCATAACACAGTATGCACACAGATTTGAACAGTGTCTACAGTAAATGGGGAGAAATAGCCAAGTAATGGGACACTGGAATGGCGGTGTGGGCGGGGCTTGGGGTGGGTGGACTTGGGCGGGGCTGTGTTGGCAGGGGGCGGGGTGAGCTATGTGGGTGGGGCTCTGGGTTTGCACCCCCCTGCAAAAAATCCTGCGGGCTCCCTTGTCAGAAAGATAGACGTGATAAAAGCAAATTGCAGTATCAGAACAGATCAGGATCTATCGTGCATTACCGCAAAATAATAAATTACAAATATCAGCACAGGCAGAAAAACTTAGAAGATATGCAAAGTATAAAGGAAAAGTACAAAATAAGCAATTTACTGATGACCTAAAAAAGTGTTGTAGAGAATTGGAAAAAAAGACAAATGGAATTGAAACACCACCAAAGAAGAAATAAATACATTTTGGTGAAATATCTATGAAGATCATGTGGAACATAACAAATATGCTAAATGGATAAAAGAAAAAAATAAGAATTTGAAATACACAGAATATGAAATGAGAAGAGAGATTGAAAGAAAATTAAGAAAAGCTCCTAATTGGAAAACCCCAGGCCCAGCTGCAGTACCGAACTTCTGGCTAACGGTACTAATGTCTTTACATGAAGACTTAGCCATGAATAACAACTATTTTATGTGCATCCGAAACAGACGCCAGCCTAGATAATAACAGGAAAGACAATTCTCCTACTTAAGAGTGAACCTGCAAGCTGTCCTAAAAACCACAGACCAATAGCTTGCTTTCCAACGATGTATGAACTATACACTGGAATTGATGCAGACAAGAGTTTATAGTCATTTAAAAGAAAACTCATTCATGCCAATAGAACAAACGAATAGTAAAAGAAAGCCATATGGAACAAAGGATAGTTTGCTGTTAAATAAATTCATAATGGAGAACTGTAAAAAGGGAAATAATCTAAGTATGGCATGGACAGACTATAAAAAATAATTTGACAGTATCCCACATACATGGACAAAAGAGTGCTTAAAAATGTATATGATACACCCTACTTGCACTGATCAATTATATTACAGCAACCATGAAACAATGGCAAACCGCTTTGCAATTAAGCCAAGATAAAGGACAAATTATTGTTCCAGGGATAAAAATTCAAAGGGGAATATTCCAGGGTGACTCTGTCACCACTGCTCTTTTGTCTTAAACTAAACCCATTAAGCGGTCTACTTAACACATTAAGTCATGGCTGCAGTTTGGCACTAAGTGTTAAGACTTCTCATCTTCTTTTTGTAGATGATTTAGAACTGTATAGTTCATAAGATGAAGACCTTATAGCACTACTGCAACTGGTCAAAACCTTTTCAGACTATATCAGAAGGTCATTTGGTCTTGATAAATGTGCAAAGGCAACCTTTAAAGCAGGAAAGCTGCAACACAAATGAAACATTGGTTTGTGACAGCAATGTGATATAACAGAACTTGAGCAAGAGGGAGTGTATAAATATTTGACAAACGATGAAGTATCAGCAATAAAACGCAAATAAAATCTTGTAAGGAATATTTTAGAAGACTAAAATTAATACTAAAAACAGTGTTGACATGTGGGAACAAACTCCAAGCTATAAACCAATTTGCTCATCCGGTCCTAACTTACAGTTTTGGTGTGACTGACTGGCCCCAAAAAGTGTTGGATAGGTTAGACAGGAAAACAAGAAGGATGCTTCATGCTCATCAAATGATTTATAAAAATCAGTGCATACCAAGACTATATATTCCCCGTTCTGAAGGGGGTATGGGCCTTCTCAAAATTGATTACATGTATAGATCTGTAATTGTGGGACTGCATACATGTCTGCTAACCTGACAAGACCCAAATGTAATGAAAGTTTTGGAACATGAGGAGAATAAGTCTAAGATGACTTCCCTGCATAGTATAGCAAAAGCATATTGGTGTCAAGCAGGAATGGAAATCAAACCAGAAGTAGATAAAAATCAGGAAGCAAGTGAATGTGACAGAAAGCAGAAAAATAATTTAAGGTGAAGGATCAGATGAGAAGGCAAGAAATGTGGAAAATGCATAAATATAATTGCAAGTATAGAAAACTCTTGGAACAACCTCATGTTGATCAGGATCAAACATGGGAATGGTTAATGAGAGGTGAATTTAAACCAAAAGATGAAGGTTAATATTGGCATCCCAAGACAGTAGACTACGTAAACGTTTGTTTAGAAAGTCCATTGAACATGTTGGCAAGACTTTATATACTGAAGTAGCTGAAAGACACTGGAAACAGAGCCGCAAAGCATCATAGAAAATTAAGTTTATATCACATAGGGTCATCCATTACCAACAGTTCAAAAAATAGATGTGAAAAAAACAGATGTAGTAGTCCATGATAAGAAGACAAGAGTAGCATTGCTCATTGAAATTATTGAAATTGCTATACCCGGTGACTGCAGTGTCTTGCATACAGAGAGACACAAAAGTCATAAAACATCAGCAGAAATGAGTGCCATGTGAAAGAAAGGTACCCAGACAGTTCCAGTAGTATTAGGAGAAATGGGTCTTATAAAAATAATTTGCAATCATACTTATATATGTTACTAATACACATAATTCCATATGTATTGCAGAAGGTGTCATTACTGGGCACACTGCGGGTGCTGTGAGGAGCACTACTGGCTGACATCAAAGATTGAAACAATACTAATTTCATGAACTTTAATCATGCTTTGACTTAGGAATGGGTCCATTCCCGTCATGGAATTAGAAACTCAAAATACTTGGAGAAATTAAAAAAAATAGAGATAGATAAATATATAGATCTCTCCCTCTATATATATATATATATATATATATATATATGTGTGTGTGTGTATACATATATATATATATATATATATATATATATATATACATATATATATATATATATATATATATATGTGTGTGTGTGTGTGTGTGTGTGTGTATGGGTCTACTTTGGTCAAAAACACATTTGGTAGAAATTCACTTGATTAAGCACACTTGAGTGAAAGCTCACTTCAATGAAAACTCATTTGGTCGAAAGTTATATATGGCCTTTTCCCCACTGTAGTGCGATCCTGGAGTTAGAATATAAAGTGAGGGTGGTGTGGGTGGCACAGCTCCCCACATTAGAGGGTGGGGGGGCTTAGCCCCCCACCTATTTTAAATGTTTTAAACCACAGACATGTATATTGACAAGTGCAATGAACAACTCTTTCCACAAGACAATATAAACTCAAACTATGTGGGGGGCTGTGCCCCCCACACCCCCCTTACTTTATATTTTAACTCCAGGATTGCAGTACAGTGGGGTAAAGGCCATATATATATATATATATATATATATATATATATATATATATATATATATATATATATATATATAACTTTCAACAAAATGAGTTTTGACCAGATAAGTTTTCAGTGAAGTGAGCTTTCAGTCAAGTGTGCTTGGTGAAGTCAATTTCAACCAAATGTGTTTTCGACCAAACAAAGTACACCCATGTGTATATAAATATATATATATATATATATATATATATATATATATATATATATATATATAGCTAGAAAACTTGAGTATTTTTTCCTTTTGTTTAATTTAAAAGCTCTGGATATTTCAAAGATCTGAATAACAGATAAGGCAATAATATGTAATTTGATGTCTAGTCCTAAAAATAATTTAATCATCTATTTCAAAGTGCAAAATGTGGGTGTGTACTCCGGTAAATCTGTACAGTATACAAAATAAATACCCAGTAAAATTAAAAATTTCAGGTAACTATTTCTGTGTTTTAAACATATTACCTGTCACTTCATATACATATATATATTTTAATGTAACTTGCTGTGTTTGTAAACTTTTGTGTATGTATATTTTCTTTATGGGCACACCTAGAGAAATATCTTTAAAGGAATTAAATTAATGTGACTAGGCAATATGATAAATTAATAATTGGTGCTACTAATGACTTGTTTGTTTATTTTATATATTGTTTTTGGAGTAAGCAACTTGTGTGTGAAGCAATCATGTTAAGGATGCAAGTAAATGTTGGTCAGTGAATATAACTGATGTGAGATCTCCCTTTAATCCGATGGGAAACTACAAGAGATGCAGTCCCATCCATTAAGGTACTAGGGGTTTTGCCACATAAAAAAACATATACACTGTGTAGCAGTTTGAATATATTTTGAAAGAATTTGTCTGTTCTGAAACACCATCCAAGCTCTTTATTTAGAAATAGGTTGTCCTAGATCACAGTCATTTGAATCTAGTGAGATGTCTAGTCCAATGGCTCCTTCAAGCAATGATGTGGGCCCAAGGCAATATAACATATGCAGTACCATGATACCGCAGTGTCACATACTGTCTGAATAAGAAAAACTAAGTAAATTTGCAAAATATGTGCAAACAGACAGATACTATTTAAATACTTGCGATATATAGAAGTGCTCATCAGCAGTTGAATTCTGCTCACTGGTTCTATCCCCCTCTATTTGCTAGATCCCTGAAAGACTTGAACGCTAGAAGGACACCTCCCCTGCTGAAACCTAACTGGAAACTTTACTGCACTGTCTCTCGACTGAAAAGATCTGCCAAGCTTCTATCCCCTCTATCTTCTAGATCCCTGAAAGGTTGAACGCTAGAAGGACACCTCCCCTGCTGAAACCTAACTGGAAACTTTCCTGAACTATCCCTCGACTCTGCAAAGATCTGCCAGGGTTAATATTACCTTATCCTGTCTGTACGTACTATATTGTTTAGCCATACCGGGTCTACAGCACTACCAGTAATCCCTCAAAGCCCCACAATCAACCCTAAAATACTAAACTGGGTTACTCCTATATCTATCTCTAAGGATTTCCAAGTGAATATATTTAAGTTTCTAAGCAGCCCTAAAACTACAAAAAATATCAAAAAATTGGCAGAAGAAAGCTTGATGTGTGAAAAGGCTGCAAAAAGTTATTACCAACAATATACTACTTAAAAATTGTACACCGAAGGCAAAAACAAGGGTAAGAAAGTATTTAAAAAAAAAGAAAAAAGCCTCATCGTACTTAATGCGCTGATAGTTTTCCACTGCTTGCCTCTCTGGTTTGGCTGGTTTCTTTGCATTGCACCTGGTTCACATCCTTTTTTCTACCCCCCACCCCAATACCAAATCTATAATATATTCCTGCTGTTTATGGAGCCATCTTTAAATCACTAGTCGACCATCAGGACACGTGTTCATCAGCAGTTGAACCGAGGTAAGCCATTAGACCTCTGGTATTTCTTAGTGTTTTTAGCTAATTATTTGGATGTATACACCTGGTATTCATGTTTCTGATTCTTGACTACTGCTCTGCTTATTTGTTTATTTCACTGGTTTGATTCTACTGTTCAGCAACAGTGTTTTACTGGCATTACCACTGCAGCTATGTTGTCATTATGCAACTATGCTGTACTAAAACAGCTGTTTAATCCCTGAAGGCTTGAAAGCTAGAAGGAAACCTCCCCTGCTGAAACCTAACTGGAAACTTTCCTGCACTGTCCCTCGACTCTGAAAAGATCTGCCAAGGTTAATATTACCTTATCCTGTCTGCATGTACTATAGTGTTTAGCCATACTGGGTCTACAGCACTACCAGTAATCCCTCAAAGCCCCACAATCAACCCTAAAATACTAAACTGGGTTACTGCTATATCCATCTCTAAGGACTTCCTAGTGAATATATCTAGGTTTCTAAGCAGTCCTAAAACTACAAAAATACAAGAAAGTTGGCAGAAGAAAGCTTAATGTGTGAAAAATGCTGCAAAAAGTGATTACTAACAATATACTACATAAAATTGTATACTGAAGGCAACAACAAGGGTAAGAAAGTATTTAAAAGAAAGAAAAAAGCCTCATTGTACTTATATGTTTATAAAGGTCCTACAGATCTCATGGTCAGGTTAAACCCCTCTGAGCTCGCCCTCGTGGTGCTTGGGCTCACTCCGTGCCCCGCCCTCAAATTCCACCCGCCCCTACTAGTCCTAAATTTATAGCTCTAAAACCACTCCCTCTCTTTTTAGAACCAATCAACAACTCTCCGGGCATTATCAGGACCCTCCCAACCTACCTATCCTAATTATCCCTCTACTCAAGTTGGGCAAAAATCAAAGCTAATATCTAGACAATGCCTCTGTTATTGGCTGTGAAACCTTTCAAATTAATGCTATTATACTGCCTACTACCCTTAATGATAATTCCATATCATATCACCACCTACGAAAATCTGTCCTACCTAGGCTACCACTACCCAAGAAGCCAAATCACTACTCCAATAATACAAATTAAATTAGACCACTTAATAATCCCCCTTATGACTAACTCCTTGGATATAAAATACCACCAACCCATTAGATCCAGATATATCAACCCCAAAACCAAGAATTACCTAAGACTAATATTTAAATTCCTGAAGCTCACAATTAAGACTACATGGCAACCTCACAAGGGATGGGGACATTCATCCAAACCCTGGCCCAACCTCACTTGTCGATCCTAGCCCCAATTTTACTATTCCCACTAACTTACAAATTTTAAATAGACCCTCTAACTCACTCCTGGTCAGTCTCCTAAACATTGGAAGCTTAAATAATAAGGTCTACCACCTGCATGCACTCTTAGATACACATTCCCCAGATATAATTTGTCTTACTGAAACACTGGCTTAAACCATCAATGGCAGATAATGAGGTTTTACCCCACAGGTTATAACATACTAAGGTTAGACCATACCAACAGGAAGGGAGGAGGGGTAGCTGTCCTGTACAAAACTAATCTAGATGTGACCTCTGATTCCATACAACCACCCCATGTTGATAATGCTGAAATTCTCATTACCAAGCTTCAAATTAATAAAAACAAAAGTATTAACATAGCCTGTGTCTACATTCCCCAGGTAATAACGCAAACACCCTAGAAAATATCCTCTCTTGGCTGTCTAGTAACTACCCTCAAGAAATCATTGTTCTAGAAGACTTTAACATCGACTGGTATATTTGTCCCTCAGAATCTCCAACCATCCATGTAAATCTATACGGATTTACTCAGATCATATCCTCCCCTACTAGGATCAGTAAACCTAACAACAAAGACAGTATCCTAGGTTGGATACTCATTAATAGCCATCCCCACATGTATAAGGCCGGTACCCGACCTGAAGACATGAGTGACCATTTTCTTACCTATATAATCAGGCATAAGACTGACATCCTCCACCAACCTACTTACAAAACAATTAGAAACAAAAACTTTAACCCCACTAATTTCCAAAATGAACTCAAAGGATGTAAATGGGCAGTCCTAAAACAACATCTACCACTTGAAGAAGCTGCATTATATTTCAATACCAAATTCCTAGCCATCCTTGATACCCATGCACCTGCACGTTCTATCCATCCTTGATACCCATGCACCTGCACGTTCTATCCATCCTTGATACCCATGCACCTGCAGGTTCTATCCATCCTTGATACCCATGCACCTGCACGTTCTATCCATCCTTGATACCCATGCACCTGCAGGTTCTATCCATCCTTGATACCCATGCACCTGCACGTTCTATCCATCCTTGATACCCATGCACCTGCACGTTCTAGAAGAACTAAAGGAAAAGTTGCTCCATGGCTTTCAAAAGAAACCAGACAAATGATCTTACTTAGAAACAATGCTTGGACCACTTGGCGTACCACAGATTCCCCCTTAGATCAACTTTGATTTAGACAACTAAGGAACAACACTAAAAAATCTACCACTCTAGATAAAAAAAACTTTTACTGCCATTTACAACAGGAGCATCAAAACAATCTGCAAAGGTTTTGGGCAGGCATAAATAAACTTATTCACCCAGAGCAATGCACAACTCCTACCCCCTCGGCTACAATCCAAAAACCTTCGGAAGACGTTGACAATTCCTTTAATAGTTTCTTCACAGAAACTATCCAGTCACTAGCTTTTGGGCAGGCATAAATAAACGTATTCACCCAGGGCAATGCATAACTCCTACCCCCTCGGCTACCATACAAAAACCTTCAGAAGATGTTTTCGATTCCTTTACTAGTTTCTTCACAAAAACTATCCAGTCACTAGCTAACCAATTATCTCCCAGTTGCCCAAGTCCTAATGCTGCCACACCTAGTTCTCAACTCCCCTTTAACTTTCAACCAGTTTCCACATCACTTATCTGTGCCCTAATCAAGAAACTAAAACCTACCACCCTTACAGTGGATCTCCTCCCAGCTGAGTATCTACAAAAAGCTGCGGATGCCATAGCATACCTGATCTCTATCCTGATCAATAGAACTACATCAGAAGCCACTATCCCTTCCATCTGGAAGACATCCCATGTTATTCCACTCCACAAAGGGGGCAGTTGCACTGAACTATCAAATTACAGACCTATAGCTACTTTTTCACCCCTGCCTAAAATTATGGCATCCATAAACAACTCCTGAGCCATCTCATTCACCACAATCTCCTGGCTAACTCACAGCTTGGTTTTAGACGATTCCACAGTACAACCATGGCCCTCCTCTCTTTCTCCAGTGTTGTTAATCAAAACCAAAACAACAATAAGCTTTCTTCTGCCCTCTTTCTTGATCTCTCCAAAGCCTTCAACATGGTCAACCACCAACTACTCATACACACACTTAAAACTATTCCCCTAGATGTCCAGGCTCTCCAATGGTTCAAATCTTATCTGAGTGGTAGACAACAGGCTGTACTATGGCAGAACATACTATCTTCCCTTCTACCTATCACCCTTGGGATCCCTCTGGGTTCTATATTAGGATCCCTATTAGTTTCTATCTTTACTAATGACCTGTACACAGTCATTCCAACAGCCACTTGCATTGAATATGCAGATAACTCCACTTTGATTTGCTCTGCCACCTCCCCTTTAAGTCTGCAGACTCTATCCCGAAATGTTTTTAATACTGTCGAAAATTGGCTCTGTAATCAATGTCTACTATTAAATCCTAGCAAAACAAAGCTATTGCTTTTCTCCCCCACTTGTACAGTCTACGCTCCAACCTTTACTATAAAATCTAACAATCGCACTGTCATTGTCCCAGATCCCTTTACCAAACTCTTAGGTGTAACAGTTGATAATAACCTCAAGTTTGATATGCATATTATTCAAACTACTAAAAAAGTTAATAGAAAACTTGTCTCACTATACAAGCTCAAACCTTTCTTCACTCCACTAGCTAGGATGGTAATTGCCGTACACATCTACTTTCCACCCTCCTTTATGCATCCTCTCTCTTCACAAACTTGAGTAAGCCTGACCTTAATAAACTCTCTAGCTGCTATTGCTAGATTTTCCACTGGAGCAGCATATAGAAACCTAGGAGGAAACTCCCAGATATGCTCAGAACTAGTTCAAAATGATGTGAAGATTACTGATCCTACAGACATTGCCAACATACTGGCTGACAGGTTCAGTGCAAACTTCTCCCCCCCTCCCCCCCAAAAGGAGAGATATCTATACCAAATGAGTGCAGCCCCCCAAACATCTCCAGCGCCCAAGTGAGAACTGCTCTCTCCAAAGCAAAAAACACAGCATCCATGGGACCCGATGGTGTCCCCGGCTGTGTGCTCCACGAACTCAATGAGGAATTAAACCCACAGCTAGGACAGCTGTTTAATCAAAGTCTTACCTCTGGATACGCACTCCAGGGAGTGGCGCACTGCAACTGTGGTCCCACTTCACAAAGGCGGTGCCTCCACAGACCCTGGAAATTACCGCCCATTAGCTTGACAAGCCTTATCTGCAAAGCCATGGAGAGGATCATAATGGACCTCATAAATAAAGACATAGGGAATTTGCAGACTTTGGATCCAACCCAGTTTGGCTTTGTCAAAGGCAGATCATGCCTTTTAAACTTGGTTGACTTTTGAAACAGTCACCAAAGCCATTGATGAGGGAAAGGCAGTCCATACAGCCTACCTCTATCTGGCTAAGGCCTTCGATACAATACCCCACTCGGGTATCATTGAAAAACTCATCAGCTTAAATGTTAACCCATACATCACAAGATGGGTTGCAAACTGGCTGAGTGACAGAACCCACAGGGTCAGAGTTGCTGGCGCCATGTCAGACTCAAAGCCTGTCACAAGTGGTGTCCCACAGGGCTCAGTACTGGGCCCACTCTTGTTTGGCATCTACTTTTCCAAGTACAAGCAAACACAGGAGGGTTATGGCTGACAAAGTTTGCAGATGACTGCAAACTGGCGCCATAGTAGAAAACACATCTGACACAGATATCCTTCAGAAGGGTCTCACAGAAATGGATAACTGGTGCCAGAGCCACGCCTAAAGTTAAATGCCAAAAATGCATAGTCATACCCTTCGGGAAAAACAAGGTTACCCCTAGCTACCAAATAGGTGGCAATCCACTGAGCACAGAAGAAGTTATCAGGGACCTGGGGACCCAGGTTGATAGTAGTCTGTCATTCGACACCCATGTAGCTAAAGTAGTTAGGAAGTCCTTCTACATTGCCCACCTTATCATGAAGGGATTCTCATCTAGATCAAGGGAGGTCATAGTCTCCCTTTACTCATCACTCATCAGACCAATGATTGAGTACAATGCCCCATTCGGAATGTATCTGACCCGACACTTGCAGCAGCTGGAGAGGCCACAAAGTTCCTCACCAAAAGGATAAAGGGTCTCAAAAATCTGTCCTATGCTGCCCGACTGAAAGAACTCCAGCTCTATTCAGTCGCCACCGCTTGCTCAGAGGTGACCTTTGCCTAACATACAAGGCCATGTCAAACCCAGATTTGATGAATATGCTTCACCTCAAAAATCTAGATCCATCAGAGCCACAAGGGCGGAGACTTAAACCTCGACACGGCTATTAATAGGACGTGCTGGAGGGATAGATTCATCACCCAAAGACTCCCTATGCTGTGGAACAAAATCCCGGTACATGTGAGGCAGAGCACCTCGCTGGCCTTGTTCAAGAGAAATCTTGACCAATGGATGGGAGATCGCAGATATACCCCAGGAATTACCTCAGTGTCACTGCTCGACAGAGGCACAGCAAAATAATGGGTATAGTTCCCCATACTAAAGGGGTGGCGTAAGCCACAAAACAATGGGCTAGGCTTATAAATGCCCTCGGGCAGATAGCCTAGTATGAACCTATGAACCTATGAACCTATGAACACCACTGTCTGAACCTAAAGAATCTAGGGTGGCTAGAATTGCCTATCCAACTTCAATGCAATCAGCTAATAGTAGCACATAAAATTCTCTACCAACCTGAAAACAAACCCATACTTACAAAAATTATCACCCCTTACAGCAACTTCAAGATACTTCACTCATCCAATAAATTACTAGTCCAAACCCTCAAAAGCAACAACTCATCTGAAGACTCTCTATATGCCAACTCCGTTGGCAAAATATGGAACTCACTTCCTGCTGAGCTTACTTCAGAACCCGTTCTAACCCAATTAAAAAAAAAAATCTAAAACAGTACTTTAAAAGGCAATGGCTATGTCCTTGCTCTAATCCTGACTAACTCTGCCAATATAAACATGTGCTAAAGAGATCTTTTGGCCACCCCTACATTGCTTCCTAATTGTTACTCTATATAACAAATCAGATTTATATATGACAGAATGAATGACTTTTATCCTATGTATTGTATCTGTAACAGTGCTTTAACTTGTTTAATGTAAGTTTTTCTGTATGTATGTATGGAGCTTTTCTCCCTGGGCCTCCACTGAAAATGGACAAGTATCCAGTCGGACTATCCCGGTCAACAAATGTAAAATAAAATAAATAAATACATTTCTTATCAGGCATTTTTCATATTTTCTCAAATCAAAATTCTTGTATATATTTCTTTGTTTTTTCTCCCTGCAGCTGACCATAGGATGGCATCAGCTTAGCTCGCCATTCATTGGGCCTACCAGATCTGCTTTAGCCTGATGACCATCAGATGGCATCAGCTTAGCTCGCCATTCATTGGGCCTACCAGATCTGCCTTAGCCTGATGACCATCAGATGGCA
Source organism: Protopterus annectens (assembly GCF_019279795.1). NCBI lineage: Eukaryota > Metazoa > Chordata > Ceratodontiformes > Protopteridae > Protopterus > Protopterus annectens. The sequence goes on from NC_056748.1 coordinate 945,698,601, forward strand.
TCAGCTTAGCTCGCCACTCATTGGTCATACCAGATCTGCCTTAGCCTCCCCGTGCTTAACCTGTCCCCCTTCTTTGGCTGGTGAGGAAATTGAGGATGCTGATGCAACATTATACTGCTGCCAGAGGTGTGCCCTAAGCCCCACCACCTCTCGTCAGACTGCAAGCTCTGCAACAGCTGTTACTGGGAAGTGCATGTGCACTTTCACATATACGCAGCCTCCTGACCATGTAGTACATCACGTGCATCAGGGACTTCACCAGGCTTGCAATGCTGCTATTGTAGTGAGCCTAGGCAGCCTCCCCACCCCCATGATGGGCCAGACAGTACTCAAAAAGATTTCCAGTATTTTTCACTTTCAATGCTTCTCAACAGTCCTCATATTTCTATACTTAGTACAGTTCACTGACTTGGAAACCCAAATGCTGACAGATATACTGATGTTTTAGCCTAAATACTGTGAGATGAGCAGAAAATGTACACTGACAACTGAACATTAAAGATCAGTTGCAGAAACAAAGTCTTCTGTGGATGAAGTTCATTAAGATTAAGTAAATAATGGCTATTGTGATAAATAATGCATGAACAAAAGGAGTGAGTGAAAGGTTACCCAAATGGTAAGCAAATTAAGTTTCGGAAAAATGCAAAATGAGACACTAAATCATCCAGTACTTTGCTAGGTATCTGAATATTTTCTTTAGTACTGCTTGCTTGACATTTACATTTTCAAGTTACTTATTGCCATGTGATATTTTACAAAAATTAAAACATACAAGTTATTTGATTTAGGCTTTGATTTTAGCTGCTTCTTATTAGCATTTTACTTACTAATGGTTACTGTATCATTTATCTTGAAGCTGCAGAGAACATGATGTACATTTCTGGCTTGCAAAAATCCATTCCCTTTTATAACTACTTGAAAGGACTCTGTAATGAAATATAAAAAAGCAAACATTTCAAACTTGCATGCCATGATGTCTTAATCTTAAAATCTGCTTAAGTGCTAAGTTTTCTAATGCTTCATTCTTTACATCCGCATGTTGGAAAACATTGACAACATCTCACTCTCGGATTCCAGTAACATCTTATGACAATTATATGGTACAAAACTAAGTATTCTTATAAAGGAATCCAGTAAATCACCACTGGCAGATATGCCACACTATAAAACTCCAAATAAATTAACTTTGAAAAGAAAATGAACAATTTAGCAAACATTTACATAAGAAATACATTCCACCTTTTTCAGCTTACTGCAAAATATATCAGTTTTCTTTATAGTCACAATTCAATTTCTTTGTAATATATTGCAGTTTGTTTCATATATATGTAATCCTTTACAGAAATATTTGAAAATGCCATAGGCTGCCATATTTTTGTCACAACACTTTGTTTTTTGTATACATGCACCTCAGAAAGGTCTCATATGAGCAACATGCCATCTGTCTTCAAAATACGCTGAAGATCATGAACCCCCTTTACTGCAGATTAATCTAATCTTTCCATGTTACCGACATATGAGGCTAACTGCTCAGAGAAGAAGGTATAAAAATGGTCAGTGTACATTCATATAACAACATCTCAGTCCAAGAAAGTCACCTGACAAAAGCTGTCTGATGATTAGCCTTTGAATTTGGCCAAATCCTTTGATGCAGTGCCATACCAAGATATACTGTTGCCTCTTATCAACTTTAAGGGTGAACCTTACTATTATAAAATAGACAACTAATTTGTTATTGAACAGTCACATCATAGTTAGAGTATATATTCCCAAATAAGACTATGAATCAAGGGTTCCACAAGTGTTTGTGCATGACCATTCTTTTTAATATGTTTACAGTTACACTGCTAAATAATGATAAAGTCTGGACAAGTAAGTTTGAAGATGACATCAAGATAGTTATTATGATTATAAATATGTATGAACAACAAAGACTCGAGGGCTTAGATTTATTATATGCACGGTTCAAGAAAAGTGGACTTTTAATACAAAAATGTATACTGGCTCACTTTATGGCCTTAATAAGTAATATCTTTATTTTTTAATTAACAACTTTTACTAACTAGCACTTACGTTAAGGATTCAGATGTCATCATAGGTAGTAGTTTAACGTTTGCAAACAATGGGAGCGCTATAATTCAGAGCTACTGCTATTATGAGTGATATTTTGGAACCTTCATTTCAAGACATTCTGAACTTATGTTGACTTTTATACATAAATTGCTTATTAGTCCGCACATAGACTATTGCAGGTCATTTTGTGTCTGTAACTTGAAACAGGTCCAGAGATTATAAAAAAATCTGAACATTTACACAAGGAGAATTGGACCTGTAACTCAGTGACACCTTGCAGCTTTGGAATATCACATCTCCAGCAACCTAAACACATTTTTAGATTCTTGATCATTTTGAGAAAAATCAAGTTAAAGGACAGAAACCAAGCATATGTGAATATCTTGTGAACAATATAATGCTATTAAAAAGACAAACAGAAATATGTTCAGCAAAAAGTCTTCTTTGCAGAGATAGTAGTTTGTGCATTTAGTCTTTGCATCAATACTGTAATGAATTACAATGGTAAAAAATACTGATTAGTACCTTTTCTTTGACCAACAGTTGTTCATAACTTATAAACTCTACAGATATGAAGGATCTGCAGACTTTAATTTTACATAGCAAGAAATGCTCTCCTGTGAGCTTGTTTACTGAAATATATATAGAAATGTGAAAATTAATCTTATTTACACGTTTAATGTAATAGCTTACATATAAGAGCTCTCAAGCTGTATAACGTGCAGTTTAAGTATGAGTGACAGTTTTCTTCAGCATCATCTAAGGTTTGACTGATGGTATGCCACAGTTTGTAACAAGTAATGTACATGGAAAATAACAGATTCATAATTACTAGGAAGCACCTATCAATATCTCCAGTAAATTGCATTAAATAATGATAGTATATTTTTCTGTCTCCTGGCATGATACTTCATAACATATCCCATCCACATAGCTAACTACTTTATAAAAATACGAACAATAAGTGACAAACAAAGGTGAATACTTCCACTGCAGTACTTCATAGATTAACAGTTTAGTGTCATTTTATTTCTTTTGTCTTGCTCTTTCATAGGGTGCCTTTTTATTAATTGAACATTTAACTAGTTAAAGAATGCAGCCCCCAAAACATCAGAATACCATAAGGAGTTATAACTGTTACTAAAAGAAGTATTCAAAAAGATATGAGTTAAGAGCCTGAGCTGTTAGGAACATTTTATTAAGGTGCAGCTTTATTCAATTAAATATTGACTGAGCAGGGTGATGTTATTTTAATATAAAACTGTTCACATGATGACAGCCTCTCATCCTCAATAGAGGTTATATTTAATAACCACAGTATGTACACAAGGAAAACCATTTATCAATGAAGGCTAACAGCTTTAAAAACAGGCATGTGACAACTAGACTATTTTATTCAGAGAACAAGATATTGTAGTTTGTTTTGACTTTCTCTGAGGGTGGCAGAGATGTTGCAAGTTTTTTAAGATCAGGTTGGATGTGTGGTACAGAAGTAAGAGTTTCTGAGTCAGGACATTTTCTTAGGATACAAACTCAGTGATGATCCTCTGGGCCTTGAGTTTGTTTTAACCAAAGTAGGAAGCATATTTGTGCAATCAAAACCAACAACAACAAAAAAAGTACAAAAGGGATGGGAGGCCAAGAACAACACTTGGCCAACAAGTAAAATAATTTATTTGTGTGGTCCTTGAGTTTGTTATAGTAGCACATTGTAGCGTGATAGTAATTAGTCATATCTCTTGCATACTAATGCATAACAGGGCTTGTACCTCCAAAGCAACTGAAGTAAAGATCTGGCTGTACTGATCAGACATGTAAAATGTTATTATTAGTAGTGGCAGCAGTAAGTAATAGTTTCTTGATGGCCTTAGGCTCCATCAAGAGTAAACCCATTTTCTGTTACAGGAAAAGATATTTTCATACATGGCAACCAAATGTTGTCCACATATCAGTTACATAGTTAAGTTAAAACTGCCAACTGCCAAAACTGGACCATACATACTGCAGATTCCTTTATTGTATATGCAAATTCTAGTTGCTGCTTGCAAATATTTAAATTAACATCTACACTAAGATATAGTGGTATTGTGTTCCACAGTTTGGGGATCAATTGATTTATAAAGTCATCTCTTTTGTTAATTCTGTTGAGACTAACAATATATTGAAAACCTCTTTATCTTAGGTTACTACACTTTTCTCCTAAAATAAATGTTAAATCACATCTTAATTCATCATCTTAAATAGCCTTGTAAGCTTGGCACAGTTTTTCTGAAATTATTCTGAATTAAATGTGAAACATATTCTAGTGTTTTAATCTTTCTTCATAGTATAACTTTTTCAAATATCTAATTTTTTGGCATTTTCTCTCAGTCTTTTTCAAGGGTAACACAATCCGTATTGATAATGCACAAAACATTAACCTGTATTTAATAAATGTATAAATGATCTAATTATTGATGTATAAAATATTTTTAAGATTTATGGATCTCTTGTTTGTACCATACTAAGAATTAGGCCTATCTTCTTCATTCTTAATAGCTGACAACTTTTCTTAAATGTAAAATCCTTGCTAATTGTGATGCCTATATCTTTTATTAAATCTACCATCTCCAATATGGTAACTCTGAGTTTTATTTTCTCACTATATGTTAGAATTTCTAAGTTTGCTGGAGATGAAGGCTTTTCATTTCTGATATTCTAAACATGTGGCAGCCGCATGTAAAGAACTTTGTTCTGCCCTCACACCAGGTTCCTCATCAAATAGTTTAATTGCAAGTCTTACTTTTGGTAGCCTAGATGACTAGATCTGAAGCTAATGTAACCCAACACTCAAACCACAACCAAATACTGTTCCTCCCTGGAAAAAAAAAAGGCAGCTGGTATAACCCTCTTTTCACACCTACTAAATATTCATTTTTCTAAGTCCAAGATTCCATAACATCGGGGAAAAGGGACAGATGGTTTGAAAAAACCTCTTATTTGTTTACTCATTCAAGTAATTCGTTATGTATCTTTGCACGTGTGTACTTATTGTTTTGATTTGGTTTATGAAGTGTAGGGTTTACACTCATTTTCATACATATATTATATACTCAGCATTATGTCAGGATTCTGAGTTTCACTACTTTGCATTTTACATTTTTCTGTAGCTTTCAGGATTTTGGTTTCAGTCTTATGATGTTAAGTGAATTTTGAGTACAGTTTATTATCCATTTATGGGCAGACAGTATGTCATTTGTGGCATTAATGTTTACACTGGAAATGAACATCTTGGTTCATACTCTTACAAAGTTTCAATTACTTTCCTTCTACATATTGATTTAGTGATAAATTCCTCCCAGTAAGTCTCATTGGAAATAAATATCTTTAGGCTGTCCCTGCTGTAATTTATTATCTCGTCTGCACATATCATGGGAAACGCAGCCTGCATATCATGAACAGGACAGGACACTGCTTTGGTTGGGGAAGTTGACAGGGCCTGTATTTCTCTACAGTAAATTTGTCCTAAACAGAACTGCTGAGGAGAGTACAACAGTGCTTAAATACCCAGCAGTCTTCAAAAGCCTTCTAGTTTCATGACTACACAACATTTTCTTTCTTGAGAAGTCACTATTTTTCAGTACTGCTTACAGTAAGAATAACCCAGCCCTGCTTAATTCACACACCTAAAAGATGCCTGCGGTTATTAATGACTTCTAGGAAGTTCTGTTCACATATCCCTCCCCCCTGTCAACCCCATTAACTTACAAAATAGTTAAGAGGCCTGAAAAAAAGAAAACCATCCTACCACACGGCACATTGCATCAGTTTTGATAATACCAAATTACTGAAGACTGCATGTATTTTATTTTATTTCACTTACTCTTTTTTTTTTTAATATTTTACAAGTGATTGAACTGGACAGGTTTAAGATAACAACAGGTACAACCTACATCCCAGCAAAAATCAATTAATGAAAATTAACAATTTTAACTCCATCACAGATGAAATTCAAACTGTGCTGCTGCTACCATCATGATGTTGTGCATTTTCAGGTTATTGAATGGCAAAAACCTGTATATTTGGATTCAGACAGAAGTTAAGACATTAAACATGAGTGTGTTTAGGGACAACACTTCATTCATATAGGAAAAGAGTTCCACATAGTGGAAAAAACACACAACAGGGATGCACAGAGATGGGTTAGTTTTAGGGATGACGAATAAAATGAGTGAGGCAGGGAAGGGCAGGATTTAGGATGGTGACAATTACAAACAGACGGAAAGCAGTTTAGATGTAAAAGTTATAAATCAGGGATGCTATTATCCTATTTATTAATGATTGTTAAGTATACAAGGTTTCAATTCACTGATTTAGATTCAGTGACACAATTTGCTGATTGCTGTTCACTATTGATGGGATATGTGTAGTCCTTGTTATGTAATAGGTGTGCTCCTTGTGATGCAATATATTTATATATATATATATATATATATATGTGTGTGTGTGTGTGTGTGTGTGTGTGAGTGTTCCTTTAGATGAGATATGTGTTACCCTTTTGATTGTCATACGTGTGATTCCTGTGATGTAATGTGTGTCATCTTTGTGATGTGATTTATGTGGTCCTTTCCCTTTTATCTCTAATTGTGCAAATGTGCAGAACAGTTGAACACCATACCTTTAGATATAAGCTGTGCAATGAAAAGGGCTTCCTTACAATAGTGGAAATATGGTGATCAAAGGACAGCTCATTGTCAACATAGGCTCCCAGATCCCTGTATACATGTCAATATGTTGTCACTGTGATTATTACAACAGAAGTCACGGAAGCCAAAGGATACAATAATGCATTTCTTGATATTTAGTTTTACTCTGTGGGTTTGACCTTGGCTATTTGGGAAAGACCCCTTTGAAGTATCCTGATACCCCCTGGGGAGTTTATTTTGGCACCAAGTTTACAGTCATCTGCAAACTCGGTCAGCCATAAACTCTTAACATTTGCTTTGACCTCCAAAATGTTAATGCCAAAAATAAGTGGTTCAAGGGATTTTGTTTTACGGTCTTAACCCACCGGCTGCACAGTAGCAAGGTTCTCCCAAACCCCGCCCAACACACAGAGCTAGGTGACGTTTTATAAAATGCATGAATAAACATATTGTTACTTTACTCATCCGCATGAATATTCTACCTCCTAGCATGCGGCAAGCAGATTTACTGAATTGTATGATGTATTTCATCAAATTTACCATTTCACATTATATTGCAACATCACTGTCATTGTGGTGGTTGTAAATGCTTTAAGAGGAAGGGTGGTGTCTGTATTCAACTACTTTTCAACAGAACCTAGTCATGCCAATTTCAGTAATAAAACTGCATAATGTGAAGACATTTTAAATTGACAAAAATATGGTGCAAATAACTTACAGACACACCTGATGTATTGACTACCATGCAGATCACAGACAGAGAGTGAAGGCTGTTTGATGCACTTTATTGTGTTTTAAATACTGCCTTATTATTTTTCATTTTTTTATAAAGTGATGCCTCTTCACTGACACCTCAGTTGTATGAATTACTTTGTGTATCCTGGCTAAAAATATTCATCTAACCATAAACTTACATGCAGGTACACACGCACGAACACACACACACACACACACACACACACACACACACACACACACACACACTTTTTTTTTTCCTTTTATCGATTTTGGTTTATATGGCTGTGTTATTCACTGGTGTATCTCTGGTTGCAACTATGTCAGTGGTCTGCAAAAGCCTGTTTTGTTCTAACACTTAGGATTCGATATTTACCATATTCATCATTCCACTTTTTTACGGGGGTAAAGAGACAACTGGAGACAAGACATAACTGTATGATGTTGGAAGACAACTAAAACCTGAGAATATGGGTCACGTCAGACATTTGTGTGTAGTACCATACTGTAGTTTCACCATACATATTTCAGAGTTATACAGACTTTTTAAATATAATTATATTACAAAATGAGTAGTAAACTATAGTTACGATAGTTATACTTTCCGAGTCATTTTGAATGTGTATAATGAGAATGTTATAATGCACTAAATGTTGTACTCTCGTTCCAGCAAAGGAGTAGCATGAGTGTGCGTTGGTAACGGCACCGTATTCTTTTCATACCTTCTTGTTACTTTTATTTAACAGTAATTTAAAAAAAAGTTCAGAAATGGAAAGGGGCCTTAAGCCAGAAAACTCCTTGGGAAACTTGGATAACTGATGCACACAATTTTATCTGGCAGTGCTGGAGGACAAGGTGATTCATCTTTAGTTTGCATTTTTTAGTTTATTGAGATGTGAGTATGACAGACAGTTAAAAGGGATGCTTACAGCCCAGAATCAGGGGCTTGCTTGAATTTCTGAGATGATACAGAAAGCAGCAGTGTGTAGGTTTCATTTTGCTGTGTTGTTCGTGTACAAGAAGAAAAGGAAAACGGGTCTTCATAATGGCCCAATTCCAGGGGAGCTTATGCAGCCATATGTCAACAGAAATACATTAAATACACACAGCTTTATTAAACTGTGGATGTCTTCATTCCAAAGTCTGCTGCCAAGTAATGTATCAGGAAAACTTAAACACAAACACTAACAAAGCATACAGTCTCAGGAATGCTCAGAAATCATCATGCACGATCAAGAAATGTATGCATAATGTCACGGTCAAATCTGCATGGCATGCCAGTCATGCATCATTTGCATACTACCATCACAAGCATTAGGCTTGTCAATCACCCTAGCCATGCCCATTCCTGCATGAAATGGATGGTGGGTTAAGACAGTAAAAAGTCCATTCAAGGACTGGTCACTGGGATACACTGCTAGTAACAGGTCTTTTGGAAGGGGTAGAGCCTCCTAACCTAATTTCCTGGGTTCTGTTTGTGCACTAATTTGCCATCCAATGAGTTACATTGGGATTTACTATTTGCTGGGAGAATTTATCTATGACACCTGAATGTGGGATGGTGTTGAATGCCTTTGTAAGGCCAAAATATGTGGTGTGTATTGATTTACCCTCATTCATTGCTTCAGCAAGCCTATCAGTGAAGCTGACCATGTTAAGTAGCAGGATCCGCCCTTGACAAATCTGAACTTGGTTGGGTCAAGAGTTTTTAGGTTACCAATGTCCTTATTTATTAATTCTGTAATGATCCTTTCCATAGCTTTACAGATAAGGCTGGTCAGGTGAACAGGTCTACCTGGGCCCACTAATGCTCAACCTTTGTGCAGTAGGATGACTGCTGCTGTCCGCCATTCATACGGTAAAAGGTCTGCTTGGATGCTGATACTGAATAGGCTCTGTAGGGTGTTTGACAAGTCATCTTTCAGACTAACCAGTAAGAAAGGTATAGTTGAGAGTGTATGGTTAATTCTTTGCTGAACTCCTCTGAAGGCTTTGTCAAGGTGTCTGGGGTTTAATAAATAATTTTTATTATTAGGTCTTTTGCCTGTTTGTTGTATTTATAATACATATTTTTCCTTTTTTTTAATGTTTGTGGTATTTCATAATGGCTCTATTAACTACCTGGGCCCATTGATGACTAACCTTTGTGCACAGGGATTACTATTTGCTTTCCTTCATTTATCCAGCATGAAGTCTGTTTGCTAGCTAAATTGAATAACTTCTGTGGGGGGGGGGCGCTAACGAAATATGCTTCACATTGACCAGTAGATAGCCTGATATGTTATCCACCCTTAGCCATAGTGTTATTGGCCTTTGATAGCACTTCAAGGGCTTGTTTGTAGGAAAAGTAAGGAGTATTTAGATGCAGGTATAACATCTGGGAATATAGAAGGGAAGAGGGGATGAAGTTTAAATTTATCTGCTAGTAGATAGGCTATGTCCTCTGTGTCTAAGTATGTGATAACTTTAATTACTAACTCTGCATAGTACTGGGCATTGTTAGTGAGATTTTTAAAATGGTCAAAGAAGGCTTTATCATTATTCTTCACCTGGGTGGCTATCTTTGATTAATTTCTGGCATGGGTTGATTTCATCAGTGTCCAGAATTCCTTGCCGGGTTTAGCCAGGACGTTATTGGCATCTTGAGAGTTAAACTTATTTTTGCGAACAATGAGGTTTTTTTTTAATTATAGAGCCTGCTTAAATTAGACTTCCCACTGGTGACTTATTTTTATATTTGGTGTTGTACTTTTTTGTGGGACTGTTGCATCTACATAGTTATTTACATGAGCGTAGAATTTGGCAATAAAGGATTACACATTAGCAGTGGGATTGTCAAGATGGAAGGGGCTTCTATATTTAGCCAAGTTATCACTGGGTGGCGCAGTGGTGCAGCGGTTAACATTGTTGCCTCACAGCAAGAGGTTCTCCGGTTCGATTCTCGGCTGGGGTGCCTTCTGTGTGGAGTTTGCATGTTCTCCCTGCATTTGTGTGGGTTTTCTCTGGGTACTCCTGTTTCCTCCCACTTTCTAAAGACATGCATCTGGAGCATTTCTCCCCAGGCCTCCGCTGAAAACAGGCTCTGTGGAACCTAGTCAGACTTTCCCAGTCAACAAATGTTAAATAAATAAAAATCACTCAATTTTACTAGATTAGCCTTGGCATAATCTCTGAATACTGAGGTATTGGAAGATGCTTTTGGCTTCAGTCTTAAAGTGAATGTGACCAGTCTGTGGTTTGATTTGACCAGGGTAGAAGCTACAAGGTTGAAATGTGGTTTAACTAGTCCAGTGAGTTTGTACTGATGAAGTCCAAATATTTCTAGGTATACATATTTGAGGACGTATAAGTCTCCCATTTAATGGAGGAGTAGCTGAAGTCTCCAAGAAGAATGCTGTTTAGCTTAATGCATATACTGGTGATGTAGGAGTTATGGACTGAGGAGGACACAAGAGGATGTGTTATAATTAGCCATGATATGATAGGGGAGGTTTATTAATTGTAAGTTGGAGATGGAGGAGTCTTAAATCATTATCTTGTCTAATGAATCTGGAGATTAGTTTTTTTTACAACTACAGAGACACTGTCACCTTCAGCACCTTCATCTAATGTTAGGAATACAGAGACACCGCTCCTTTAGCGCCTTCATCTACTGTTAGGACTACAGAGATGCTGCCACCTTTAGCACCTTCATCTAATGTTAGAAATACAGAGACACTGTGCCTTTAGCACCTTCAACTAATGTTAGGAATACAGAGACACTGCCACCTTTAGCGCCTTCATCTAATGTTAGGAATACAGAGACACTGCTACCTTTAGCGCCTTCATCTAATGTTAGGAATATAGAGACACTGCCACCTTTAGTGCATTCATCTAATTGAATACAGACACACTGTCGCATTTAGCGCCTTCATCTAATGTTAGGAATACAGAGACACTGCGCCTTTAGCACTTTCATCTAATGTAGGGAATACAGAGACACTGCGCCTTTAGCTCTTTCATCTAATGTTAGGAATGCAGAGACACTGCCGCTTTTAGCACCTTCATCTAATGTTAGGAATACAGAGTCACTGCTGCCTTTATTACCTTTATCTATTGTGGTGTGCCTGAATGTAAGATAGGCATTGAAACTCTGCACTAACTGAATGCTCTCAGTGGTCTTGAACCAGGTCTCTGTGGTTATGTGTATATCAATATTTTCCACTGTAAGGTATGATCGTAGGGAGTGGAGTTTTTTGTTATGGCTCCTAGTTTTAGCAGTAATACCTTTATGGTACCCAGATTCTGTTCTGCTACCCTGGGAACTTTATAAAACTGACATTGCCTAAAAATGCACTAAGGAGTGAATAAGGATTTAACAAGTACACAAAAGCCTTGGGTGTTAGATGCAAAGCAGTTTGGACCATCTACCATCTTCTCCTAGGCTTGTACTCCTTAGAATGACACCACAAGCTAAGCCACTTGTTGAAATCAATTTGTTTGTATTGTGGCATCAGTCTTAGTGATGGTAGACTGCTGCTCAAAGCTAAGCTCATATATGCCTTGGACACATATTCTGAGAGCTCCATCATGCCTCTCTCTCCATATAGTCCAGATTGGAACATCTCAAGTCATTTACACCCACACACACTATGACTGCATCATATGTGTACTTGTGGTGCAAAGACCTGAGCGTACGCATCACATGGCGAATCCTGTCACCTGATATGCAATTGACCCACGACTCTGCCTTGCACAGCCTGGTGAGTAGTCCATCAGTGTGTTTCAATATGGAGTGCTTTGATTAGGATGTTGGAATGCATGGAGGTTTGCTTTATGGGACTTTGAACTGAGTCAGTGTGACTCTTAGATGTATTCATCATGGTGAGTGCTGCCTGTTTTGTATGTGAGGTTGTTGAGGGGACGTTTTTCTTAGGTTACATTTAAGAGGCCTTTGCAGTTTAGGTAAGTTACATTTAAGAACCTCAGCTGATATATGTCAATGTAATTGGTCTGAGTTGCGAGGGATTGGTTTAGAATATATGTCAGTGTAATTGACTTAGAGTGATACTGTGTGGTACTGACAACCTGCATGTTATTTGCTGTGACTTCTTGTGAGAGCTTTGCTGTCATAGTTATATAACTATCTCTCACACATTGCATCAGTTTGTTTAAATAGTATGTGCTGCTACATTGTATCAGGATACCCATTCCAACCAAGCTGCAAAGACAGGTGGAAAGTAGAAATGCATGGTTCCAGGTGCTTCCTAAGATGGGATGAAGTGGGGAGTAGCGCCTATGAGGTTCGGACTTGATTACTGGAGATATTGTCTGTAGTGAAGATAATGTGGTCTCAACAAACCTAGGAATAGTGCAGTTGTGTACACTTACCATAAATGTAGATGTTCGAATGTATTCACTGTTGCAGTCATCACACTTGGGTTATCTGCCTGCAGGTAGCCCTCAGTCAGCCCAAATACCAGAGTCTTGGGATTTCTGTGTCGGATGCTGTCGCCTCTTCCATGACGTCAGGTCGTCAGGGGTATAAAACATGCAGCCGATGCCATTACATCCGTTTTCTTGCCCCAGATGTCAGAAGCCCCAAAATAGGAAGCAATTACATGGTGTGGAACACTTCCAGTAAAAAGCAAATACCATAGCCATAAGATATAGCCAAAAGGAGGATAGGTAGAAAGCATAGAAGAGTCAGGGGGCTGGAGGGAGGGTAAACAGGACTGCAATGATGAATACACTCGAACATCTACTTTTATGGTAAGTGCACACAACTGTACTATGTTCTTCGTGTTTCACTGTTGCAGTCATCACACTTGGGTTGATTCCCAAAGCTGAGGAAGGGTGGAGGCAGTCAAGAAATAGTAGGGCTGGCTAGCAGGCCTTGTAAGACTACTATGGCAAATCCAGCTCTGGATTTAGAAAAGACAGGTTAGTGGTAATGCTTGGTGAAGGTTTGTACAGAACTCCAGGTTGCAGCTTCCAGGATATCCCTGGTAGGGACTCCCCTAAGAAATGCTGTAGAGGTTGAGGTAGCCCTAGTGGAATGAGTTCTGATCCCCTGTGGGGTAGGTTTTCCATGGTGCTTGTAGCAGAAATGGATGCAGTGTGCTATCCATTTGGAAATGGTGAAATGGCCTTGTCCTCTGCCCCTGTAGCAAAGCTGACTAGCAGCTGGTCAGATTTTCTGAAAGGCTTAGTCCTATCAAGGTAGAACCTGAGTTGTCTGTGCATGTCCAAGGAGTGCAGGACCATTTCCCCTTTATTCTGAGGATTAGGGAAAAGGTTAGTAAATGGATGGATCGGTTTAGAGCCACACTGGATACCACCTTGGGCATAAAAGATAGGTTAGTCCTGAGGGAAACCCTGTCAGCATGGAAAATAATGAAGGGTTCCACAGCCATTAGTGCCTGTAACTCAGACACTCTTCTTGCTGAAATGATGGCTAGAAGTAAGGCTGTTTTCCAAGAGAGGAATTTTAACTGTGCTGAAGCAGCAGGCTCAAAAGGGGGAAGCGTGAGCTTCTCTAGTACACAGTTAAGGTCCCAGGCAGGGGTGGGCACTCTCCTCGGGGGTCTTAAATTGTTAGCTCCTCTCAGGAACTGTTTGACCAGAGTGTGAGAAAAGAGAGGTGGCTCAGTATTATAATGACCAAGAACAGTATCTTTTCCATTTTTCTGAATAGGATTTCCTAGTACTAGGCCATCTGGCCTCAAGGATGATGTCCAGCACCTGTTTTCTGAGGGTTGCTGGTGGAATATTCAGGGAATAAGTCAGGCTACAAGGTTCAGGGTTTGCAGCTGAGGATGCAAAATCTGTCCCTCCTGCTGGGATAGCAGGGAGGGGGGTCTGATGTAGGTGCCAGGGTGGCACTGCTGCCAGACTGTGTAGAAGTGGGTACCAGTGCTGGTGGGGCCAGTCCGGGGCAATAAGGATTGTCCTTGGTTTGTCCTGTTTGATCTTGAGTTGTACTTTTGAGAGGAGGGGCAGAGGGGGAAAGGCATAAATTGAGAGGTTTTCCCATGTAAAGTATAGGGCATCCACTTTCCATGCTTGGCTGTGGGGATTTCTGGTGCAAAATTTGCTCAGTTGTTGGTTTTGGGGGAGGCAAAGAGGTCCACCTCTGTTGTCCCCCACCTGTGGGTTAGAAGTTTGAATGAGATGGGTTCCAGTTTCCACTTGTGTGGGTTCCAGTTTCCACTCGTGTGGGTCCAGTAGATTTCTGCTTAAGTCGTCTGTCAGTGAATTTTGTTTGCCTGGCAGGAATTGAGCTTGCAGGTGCACTTGATTGCACAAGGCTGTATTCCACAGGGCCATGGCTAACATGCAGAGTGGGTAGGAATGAGTCCCCCCCTTGCTTGTTTATGTACCACATAACTGTGGTATTGTCTGTCTTTATCAAGAGTTGTCCTGGAAGGATAAGGTTTTTGAAGGCTGTCAGAGCATTCTGTACAGCTAACATTTCTTTTTGATTGATATGTAGGTGAATTTGTCCTGGGCTCCATTTGTCTTGAATGCATTTGCCAGCCATGTGAGCGCCCCCATGCATAGTGTGATGCATCTGTTGTCAGGGTTTGGGTGGTGAGGGGCTGAGTAAAAGGGAGTCCCTTGCTGTAGTTGCAAGCCTCTGCCCACCAAAGGAACTCTGACCTTAGACAAGGAATGATAGGAATAATTGTTTCCAGGCCCTGAGAATGCTGGCACCAGAGACTTTTTAAGTACCATTGAAGTTTCCTCATTTGCAGTCTTGCATATGGAATTAGAAGAATGCAGGAGGCTATGAACTCTAGGGCTTGCAGTATTTTTCTTACAGACAGCTGGGTTCTTGTGGCCATTAGTTTGAAGCAGTTTGTCAAATAAGCCTTCTTTTCTGAAGTAAGGAATGCCATCTGGGAAGTTGTGTTCAAGCTTGCTCCCAGGAATACAATCTTTTGGCTAGGCACCAGATGTCATTTATTTTTATTGATGGTGTACCCCAGAGAAGTTAGAAGTCTGTTTACAAATGCCAGGTGCTGAAGTAGCAATCCCTGACTGTCCACCTGAATCAGGCAATCATCCAAGTATGGATAAATTTGAATATTTCTCTGCCTGCAGTATACAAAGGCTGGAGCCAGGCACTTTGTGAACACCCTGGGTGCAGTAGATAAGCCAAAGGGAAGTGCAGAGAACTGATAGTGCATAGAGCCCGCCCTGAAACGTAGACATTTCCTGCAAGATTCCCTTATGGAAATGTGCAGATAAGCTTCTTTTAGGTCTAGGGTGACTAGCCAGGAGTCCTTGGCTAGCACAGGAAGCAGCTGTTGTAGTATAAGTGTTTTGAATTTTGGGACCACCAGGAAGCTGTTGAGAATGGACAGGTCCAGGATAGGGCGCCAAGAGCCCTCTTTTCTGGGCACCAGGAACAGTCTGGAGTAGAAACCCTGTCCTCTTTGCTCTATTGGAACAGGTTGAATAGCCTTGCCACTGAGAAGAAAAAGTACTTGCTTCTGAGCCTCTGCCCACTGGTTTGGAGGAAGTTCTGGCAACCGGCTTGGGGTTGGCAGTAAGTGGACATAGAATCTGTATCCCTGGGATACAATGTTTAGGACCCATCAGTCCTGGGTAATGGACATCCAGTCTTTTGCATGCTGGGCGAGTTTTCCTCCTAGGGGTGCAAGTACTTGGCATGGCTGGGAAGGATGATAGACAAGTCATTGTGAATTTTTTCCATAAGGGGGTGGCTTACCACTCCCTGTTTTTGAGGGGGGACCACTCCATTGTTAGGTCTCTGCGTACCCTGAGACTGTAGCCTTGGT
The DNA here is from genome assembly GCF_019279795.1 of Protopterus annectens. NCBI lineage: Eukaryota > Metazoa > Chordata > Ceratodontiformes > Protopteridae > Protopterus > Protopterus annectens. Next base: position 945,714,880 of record NC_056748.1, read on the forward strand.
GGTCTGTTGCCCCAGGGTTTGGGCTGAGAAGACCTGGTAGAGACTGGAAAGGACCAATTTTTTGAAGGCCAATACCTACTGAATCTAGGTGGCTGTAGTTGTAAGAAATCTTTAACAGTTTGCAGAGCTTTAGCTTTTTCCTCCTTCTTTTTAAGAACCTCTTCTGCTTTTGTACCAAACAAACGTTCCTGGTTTAATTCAGCATCTAGTAATTTTGCTTTGACATGGTCTGGCAAGATTAGTTCCTTCAGCCAGGCATGCCTTCTCAGTACAGACCTAGTGACAGCAGTCCTGCAAGATGCTTCTAAGGCATCAAAACCACACTGCAAAGTATGTTTACTGACTTGGTTTGCAAATTGCAGTAACTCCTGTAAATCTTTATTTTCTTCAAAATCTGTAAGCAACAACATTTTTTTGTTTAATTAGTTCCATACTATACTGCTGGTACTTTAACATGTGAAACTGGCAATTTAAAGCCTTGATGGCAAGATTTGCAGAGGTATATACCTTATTTCCCCGTCTGTCCAAAGTCCTTGAATCCCTGTTCGAAGGGGTAGGATTTTTTTGGCTGTAGTAGCCTTAATACCTTTAGGTCCCTGTGAAATGGTCTCTGGATCTGTAGTGGAATTCTTAAAGAGAAATTTGTGAGAGTCAGGTACCCTGTAGTACCTGTCAGGCTTTCTAGGAGCTGGGGTAATCAGGAGTAAGACCGGATTCCATGAAGACATCATCTATCCAGGACAGGGGTACAGCTAGAAGCCTGTGCTGAGGCAAGTCTAAAAATTCTCGGAGTCTCTTTTTGGACTGAGGGTAGTCCTGGCATTCCCAATGGAAATGCTCTCTTAAGGTATGCAAGGTTTCACCAAAGAAAAGTCCTCTGGAGGGGAGGCAGAGGGAATGGAATCCTCTGCATTTCAATCCTCATAGGTAGATAAGAGTATGTCCTGGTAATCAGAGGGATCAGAGTCATCGGACTCATGGTCTGTTGAATCAGAAGGGAAATCAGTTCTTTGTCTTTTAGAGGGGGAAGGCTGGCTTCCCCTAATTAGAGTTATGAGGTCTTCAGCCATTCTAAGTATTTGTTTCTGTGGCATGGGAGCTTGAGCATGCGCTTTGGTCGTCGATTTTCTAGGTGCCGTGCGAACTCTGGTCCTGAGAAACTCAGTCATTTTAGTTTGAAATGAAGTAGTCGGTTTAATACAAACATCGGAAGGTTGGAATACACCCTCAGAAGTCAGTGCCTGCACAGCGGCTCTGTACCCATCCAAGGTAGAGACATCCACAGGTTCCATAATCGAAGAAGCATCTCGCGGCATACTGGACTCCAAATGGGTCTCAGCAGAGGCCTGCGAACCTGTAGAAGCGGGTATCAGGGCTGCAAAGGCACCTCACTGAGTACCGACAGACTGGCGACTAGCTTAACGGAAGCATCATCGGCAGTTTTGGACCTATGTGGTCTGTCTCTGTCTTTATCCTTACATTTTTCGGAAGATCGGTAGTTAGATGGCTTACCAAAGCCATTTCGGGATACAAAAAATGAGAGGGAAAGAATTTAGCAAGAAAGATAGCCCGACAATGAATAGTTTGGGTGTTAAACAAGGCACAAAACTGACAGCGAGGGACGTCGTGGTCTGGGCCTAAACAGGTGATGCAGTAAGAATGAAAATCTCTGTGAGGTATTTGCTTTCCACAGGCAAGACAATTGTTAACTTTTTCTGACATTGGTTAGAGCAAGAAAAAATAATCCCCAGTGGGGTACTTAGCTTTAGAAAAATTCAGGTTAGAAACTCAAAAAACGAAAATTTCAGGTAGCGGCCGACCGGCGCTTGTGAACTGCTTCTGCTTCGGGCTCCTGCGCAGCAAGAAAAGCTGATGTAATGGCATCGGCTGCATGTTTTATACCCCTGACGTCATGGAAGAGGCGACAGCATCCGACGCAGAAATCCCAAGACTCTGGTATTCAGGCCGACTGAGGGCTACCTGCAGGCAGATAACCCAAGTGTGATGACTGCAACAGTGAAACACGAAGAACATCATTTGTTCCTTTTCTCAGCAGAAGCAAAAGAGTAGCTCTACTCTCAATCTGCCGCCTGAGTATTTGTATTACCTCAGGTGTTGCTAGGCTCAGTATACTTACTACATATAGTCTTCTCTTGGTAGATACCCAGCATGGAACCTATAGCAGCAACAGAAAGCCAAGTTGTATAAATACCCTGAAGAGGTTCTCACCAAAACTAAGTGAAGTCCAATATGCACTGCCAAATCAGACTCTAGCAGCCTCTCTGTTCCTTCTCTCACCAGGAGCAAAGCAGTAGCATTAATCCCAAGTTATCTCTTAAAAAGCAATTTTCAGGCTTTCTTAGTTATGGCTGCTCCGTAGAATGGCTAGGAAATAGTGTTCTCCCTTTTCTCACAAAGAGTAATACAAAAGAACTATTCCCAAGCTGATTCAAAGGAGTAGCTACTAGGCTCTCTAGTGACTGGTAGTCTGGTCTCAGATATCACAGATGTTAAAAGTAAGACAGAAAAAGAGATTCATATTCTGAATATTGCTGTGTGCAGTAAGTGAATAGAATGATATGAACAGAAGCTAAATCAGGCTTTAACAGTCTAAGGGGAGGGCCTTCCCTTTTTGATGTTTTAGTGACAAGTAGAATGAGCATATGAAGTGGGACTGGGTGGCACTTCCAATGGCAGTTTTACAGTCATGGTTGGTAGTTCAAAAGCACAACTGGATGAGTGAAAAAAATACAATGCAGTTACACACCCTGAGTAGCTTCACAGCACTAGCCGCTAAATAAGAAATCCTGCTTCTCATCTCCTCCCACTAATTAGCTAGATTTAATTCCTTTTCAATCAATCTTTCTGAAATCTGCAATTTATTTACTGAAGCAGATGTTCTCAGATGTTGATACTGACTTCTGAGAATCAAATTAGCTTAGAGGCACAGACAGCTGGGACTTTGAACATTGCATCTTACTAAATGATTATGACTTAGCCACAAAGAAGAACTTAAGTTATAAGGAATCTGAAAAAAATGCATCGCATGGCTGTCTTTGTCTCATTTTATTTAGCATTTAGATAACATCTAGCCACTGTTATACAGTGAACTGCAAATGGCATTTGACATCATCTGTCTTCATGAATCAAGGCCCAAGTAACCATTCTGTTGTTTACACTATTAAAGTTTTCTTTTAGAGGTAGATTAGTACTAGGCTAACTGCCCTTGTGGACCATTTTAAACCAAACCAGTTATCCCATTTGAGGATCAAACCCCACACCTGGCGTCTGTAAGGTAAGCACCTTAACCATTATGCCAACCTCCCAATATTTTTACTAAGCTATATGAAAACATTTTGTACAACCTTATACTTAAGAATTAACGAACACTGTTATTAATTCTCAGCCTTTAGTGTGACCTATGCACTGAAAATAATGTAGAGCATGTCCTGAAAGCATACATTTCAATTGAACAATAGCAAGAAAAATATACATGTAGCTGTTATCAAATGACCATACAGGAAACATCTTGTAAGACAAGTATATGTTACTTTTCACTTTAAAAATGGAATCAGGCAATGGCAGAAGACTCACACTGCAGATCTTGCTACTTTGAGATTTATCACTTATTAATTTATTTATTGCCTTATTGCCTATTTTCTATGTATTTTGATTAAATAAAGTGTGTTTTTCATGGATAAACTGACTTAGAAGATTGGATTTTACATTTTTTGTACCCCACTGGAGAATTAACATTTCCTGACTTCTGGTCTAGTTTTCTTCAGTTTGTGTTTTTCTGGCATACTAGATCCAGAAACAAGGTGGATATTAGGTTGTCATTGTTTTTGTTGGTATTTATGGTTCTGGGAAACTAGGCAGAGTTGTTGTGCTGTGGTTGGAAGACTTGTGTGGAGTGGGAGTAGTTTGCTGTTTATGACATGGGTTAGCAGTCAGAAGTATATGCATTTTTCTACGCTTTTGGACAGAGTGGAGAAAATTGCAATGGGGCAGTAGTTGGAGAAGTCTGTGGCTGATCTACCTTTGTGAAGTGGTATGTGATTTTTTTTTCAGATCACAGGTACATAGTTTTCTGTGACATATCTGTTTATGAGTACTGAGATGGGGTATGCCAGGCAGCTAGCTTAAGGAACTCGGCTGGGAGTTTCTCAGCAGCTGGTCCAGTCATTTTTCATTTTTGAAGGTAATTTTTGATAGTTGAGATAGGTATTTTGCGGAAAGAGAGGGCTTTTGTTCGTTTTTGCTATTGTGAATATTGCTGGTGGGAATAGAGAGATGTGAAGGTGGATTAGATTAGATTCTAGTAGAGAGTAAACAGATTTAATGTAGTGTGTGTTGAACTGGGTGGCTATGGGGTCTGTGCTGTTGTTTGTTGAAGAAGATAGGGTGGTGGTTTGACTGGGGGTATAGCAGGGTTTTTATGGTTGTGCAGAATTGATAACATAACATAATGCCTGATTTTACAGCCAAAGGACTTCCCTTTGAAATGCCAGTTCGTATTCTTTCTTAGAACATCTACTAAGCCAGCCAAGTTCACTTTCAGAAACTGGAATGCATGCTGAACTCACTACTATGGAAAAATGTGATATTAGCACTTTCTACAGCCTTTGAGAGAGCTTCTATCAAACCAGATATTCAGGATTGTGTCTTTAGACAGATATGATAGCAGCTTTCTCAAAGGCTGTAGAAAGCCTGCCTTCTTCTATTCTATCTCAGAGAGCTTGTGGGCTGGATGCAACTTAAAGGAGAACTGCTAAGGACTTTGTCACAGCAGCACTCCATTTATCTCCCAGGTGTATTTCATTTGATCAGAATAATGGTTCACTTATGTCAGGTGTTTTTTATGTATTTTTCACTATTAGACAACAATCCTCTAAAAAAAGAAAATACTTTTCTCATGCTTGCATGTAACAAATGTTAAGTTATGCCTTTACATTGCAACTACTGTGAAAAGTCAGTTTCAAATGGCAAAATGGAAAATTTGTAAAACTGAAAAACATGATATTACTTCCTTAATATTAATAATTGTTTGCATAGGATCTCTTCACTGTCCTCATGGCGCAGTGTCCCCATGAGGTCTTACCCACTATCAATTCAAAGTCTAGTTGTAAGCTTGCTGGACAGGGTTACCAGCCTTTCCCGCTGTACTGGTGAATTAAGAAATGGGAGAAGTCCAGTGCACTGCCATGTCCTCACAGGGTAAGGCAGCTATTACACCTTTGTAAACCCACCCTCTGTGTGTTACTTTCACTTTATATAGTTGAGCAAAGCAATGTAAGAGCAGCCCTGTCCAGTGCCTACTGGTTGACACACCTCAAACTTGCTTGCTCAATATATTTATCACTCCCGGGTAGGGTCTTCACTAGAGCAGAAGGAGTGGTCTAACCCTGCCTACATGTTCAGGCTAATCCTTCCCCTACAAGAAGGCAGGCAGGCTCAGCCTTGTTATTCGCTGCTCACCCCCCCTGGCAGCTGCAACATGCACCTGAGAAACTAAAAAAAAAAATCTCAGATTACTTGGGTGATAGTCAAGGCTTTTATATCTCCATGTCACCAAGCTGTATTTCCTTAACAGTAATTACTTCTAATTTTACCTGCTATATACCCTTAGGTGACATTACACACCATCTTTAAGAAATGGAGATCATTTTATATTCTTTCTGATATTCTGATGTGCATTTTCAGGTTCCTACTTAATCCATTTCAGGTTACATGGAGCCATAACTTATCCCAACATTCAGTGGATGCAAAGCAGAATAGAGCATCGCACATACAGACACACACACACACACACACACACACACACACACACACACACACACACACACACACACACACACACACACACGTATAAAAGGCCCACATTCATACATACACACACACTACATTTGAAAGTGAAGTTTTTTCGTTGTAAAGACTAATTATATTCAATCCTCTTGTGACAATATGTGCAGTGTGCTTCTTTTAATATTTCTTGATTCGGTTTTTAGATTTTTGCAGGAAGGGTCACTTGAAGTAGTTCATGATTCTCATTTAGGTGTAGTAAAGACCAAGGTATTAACCCAAAAGAAAATTTGGTTTCAAAGAGTAAATGGTTTGCCTGAATCTGTGAGTGTAGCTTCAAGCATCACTTTCCATTCCTTCTTATAACTAACATGAAGTGATCAAGTCAAGTGCAGTTCCCAGAGGGGAATTATAATAGTCATTTATTTCTTTTTATGTTAACGTTGGTACATAAACAACATGGTGACAATGAGTTGAACTCTCAGTTTGCAGCCTATCATTTTATCTGTGTCTCTTTTTATTATACAAGGTTTTCTATGGATTACAATAAAATTGCCTTCCTTTTAACTCAGCTTGGCGTGATTGCAGGGTGGATACAAGGTAATGATGTACAATTCTAGTCTCTCTCCCATTGGATTTCCATTTACTTGTCATTCAATAGTCTGAATGTACTTTACATTTGCCAAAATAAGGATTGTTGTGTGTGAGTTGCAATTATATACACATTTCACTAGTCTACACTTAGCAGTTAGTGGTAGCTTTAAGACATAAAATAAAAGTTTAGGTTGCTAATGATTTGTCTCTGTCCATTCCTCTCAAGTGTACCTCATTGTGGGTCTTAAAAAGTTCATGTTCCTCAAAGTTCCACATTGAAAAGCTGTCATACATTCATTGTTAATAATTTTTAATCAATATCTATGATAAATAGAAGTAAATCATATTAATTCATCAAAATAACTTTATAAGCAAATAGTAGCACATTTTAACCATCCTATGAGCTTCCAAGTTGAAGCTGTTAGTAAGTATTCCATGTTTTGGCCATTTTTCCACATTATGAGCGGCTGTGTTCCTTATTTTGTAGATGGCAGGTTGAATGATATGTCCCTGACTCATAGTATGATATCAGGAGGTGCAGTCAGGTGACTTTTCCATAAGAAATGAGCACAGTTTTTATAAGCAAACACATTTCTGTGACTATGTTGTGGATTTCAGCTTAAATGTGTTTGTTTTATAAATGACACTTTCTTCTACACTTTACTCTAGAATTATATATATTTTTAAAGGGGTGCGATAAAACCAAGCTACTTTTATTATGTTTCTATAATTGCACCAGAATTGTAGAAATATTTTTAGTACTATAAGAGGCACAATTTTGTTTACTATTTTGTAACTGGTAGGAGAACTGGTCCAGAGATCCTTTTCAGCTGCAACATGGACTCAGGCAATAATGCAAGAAAGATTAAAGTTATAAACTTCAGATATGATAAACTGTTAGCTTTATATAGTTGCAACATTTAAGAAAGTTCATTTACAGTTATTGCACAATTTTTATACAGTAGGATGCCATATAGACATTTCTAACAGTGTATCAGGTTTACATTAGATTTCATCAACTTACACGTGTTGTAATACAGTTTGGCTACATGAAACTGCTTCTTAAAAGTTTAGAATTGAGTTTCCTTGAAAATAACTGAAATGGAAGTGAGTAAAAACAGAGATTACAGAGAGGCATACAGACTAAGAAGAGAACACAGGCATAAAAAAAGTTAAATGACAAAGGAAAAGAGTTGAGAAATTGTGAGCATCTGTAGGATTGTAAGCCTTTTCAGCAGTTTATCAATTATCCCTAAAACATTTTCAAGCCACTTCCTTGAACAGAAGCTCAGAAAGGGACTTCTTAAAACTGGTAAAGAGTATCTTGATCAAGTATCTTGTTCCAGAGAGATGGGCCTGTTCATGAGAAAGCTCTTTCACCAATGACTGTTTTAAACTGGGGATGGTTGAGTGATATTAAGTTCTCTTGGGAATCCTTTAGGAAGTAGAACTGCTCCCCTGATTCGAAGGTTTGCTTTTGGTGGGAGGGGGCAACAGCCATCATTTTAACTTTTTATATAGTAAGGCATGTAGAAAATAAGTGGACCTTTCATTAATGGGTAGCCAATTTAAGTTATTTAGGAGGTTGCAGTGGTATTGTAACTATTACATATAATGACTAAGCAACTCAATAACACAATAATGACTGCAAAATGTTCATGATTTTTGAAAGCAAATTAAAATGACAGTTATATACTTACTATAATGTCAGATCTTTGTGATTCTTGTCTACACACTTTTAACACAAGGACTGGTGGAGAGGGAAAGTGTAGTGCATTGTGGGAGTAAGGGGAGGAGCTCAAGCTTTGGGAAAGCCTTGTAAATGTTGAGGAAATGACACTTTCAGTACTTGAAGTGGGGAAAAGGATCTTGTAAGCTCCTGACAAGTAAATCAGCCAAATTCAATAAAGCCTACATGCTCCATTTACACCTTCTACGTGTCACAGGTGGTGCATCGTTTTTGATTCAGTAAGAATCTCTACACCTTGTTTAGAGCTGTGCACCACCAAGCAAAACAGGTAAACACAGTGGCATAAAAATGACAGCAAAAACAGCTGAACTGTATGCTAATCAACCAATCCAAGATGGAGGAGCTATTCATCAAGGTATAAAGCAACAGTGTAGACTCAGTGATAATTTTCCTTGTGAATTCCAAAACCTACTGGAATACAGCCACGGAAAGGAATCTACACAAAAACAATGTTAGAGATGGCTGTTACTTTAATTCATGTGTATGTGCAACAGGCTGGTGTCTATGCTGCTGCTGCTGCTAACAGACCAAGGCCAAGAAAGAGAAGAGTTTTCAGACTCCATTTAATTTATCACAACCTATATGATGTGGAAATTGCAGAGCGCCACAGGGTGGACAGAGACACATTACAGGAACTCTGCAACCTCTGTTGTCCTCAGCTCAGAGCCAGGGCAAACCGAGGGGAACTCATCCCAGGGGAAACAAAAGTACTTACAATCTTAGCTACAGGTACCTTTCAAAGACCAACAGGGGACATGCTGGTGGGGTATCACAGGCATCAGTATCCAGGATCCTCCATCACTTCTTGAATGTTATGTTCCAACATGTACTTTCCTGTACTCCTGAGGATAAGGACAGAAATATGAAGGAGTTCTATCCTGTAGCACTCTACCCTGAAGTACTGGGTGCCATAGACTGCACACTATAGAAATTAAGGTACCACCCAGGAAACAATGAAGGTTCTACATAAATAGAAAGGGCTTCCACTCCATTAACTGCCCAGTTATGTGTAATGCCAAGGGAATCATCTTGAATGTGCATGCTAGCAACCCTGGCAGTTACCATGACTCACATATTTGGCACACCTCCCAAATGTATCAGATGTTCACTAGGGCACAGGAACCAAATTCACTTGAACCACGCTAACTAAAACAAAGTCCAAGAATCCAAAGATAAATTCAAAAGTTTACTACACAACCTTAGGAGTTTCACTTAAAAAGCTTCATCACACAATAACAGAAACAGAACTAAATCAGTTTAAATAATCCAAGATCAAAGTCACATGATTAAATAAGTCACATGATAAAAACAGTTTACTATCAAAATAGCGACGTTGAGATGTTCGCAGATGAAAATCTGAAACACAGATGTTCGAATGTTCATCTGCTTGTAGCATTGGTGGTATAGTGGTGAGCATAAATGCCTTCCAAGCAGTTGACCCGGGTTGGATTCCCGGCCAGTGCAAGAACTCTGTACATTTAAGCATTCTTCTGAATCCTGCTGCAAAGACACACAGCATATTTTTTCGCCTACTTCCAGGCGATCTATGCCTGACATACAAAGCTATGTCAAATCCAGAATTAATGGACATGCTCCACCTCAGTAAATCTAAATCCCTTAGAGCCACACGCTCGAGGGACTTGAACCTCAGCACAGAAATAAATAGAACTTGCTGGAGGGACAGGTTCATAACCCAGAGGCTCCCTTCACTCTGGAATAGAATTCCAGTTCATGTGAGGCAGAGCACCTCACTGAATCTCTTCAAGAAGAATCTTGATAGGTGGATGGGGGATCGTAGGTTTGTCCCAGGGATTACTCCCGTGTCACTATTAGACAGAGGCACAGTAAACTAAACCTTAAAAAGGGCACAGTATACTCAAATCAAGGGGTGGCGTAAGCCATACAGAATCGGGCTAGGCTTATAATTGCCCCAGGGCAGATAGCCTAGTATCAACCTATGAACCTATGAACCTATATCAATGTTCGAATGTTTATATTAGCAAATGAACTGTGCATTCGCTAATATAAATTTGAAGAAATGTACAGAGATCACAGTACAGTAAGTACTGTGCATTCGCTAATATAAATTTGAAGAAATGTACAGAGATTATGGTACAGTAAATATGTCTTTTGGCTTTTCCCAGTTAGGGTTCACCACAGTGGAACTCCAGTCTACTAATGATTGGCAGTAGATTTTTACCAGTGCCAAGGTGCCAGCCCGATTCCCAACCTTCAAAGAAGGCACACCCATTCATGCACGCACCTACCTGCATGTCTTTAAATGTCACTCAATTGCAGGGAGAACATGCAGACTACACACAGAAGGTGCTCCAGCAGAGAATCAAACGGGAGAACCTCTTGCTGTGTGGCGACAGTGCTAACCGCTGCACCACTGCGGCCAGTTAGAGAGCACAGTACAGTGTGGTTGGGAAATTCATCCCTTACCTCATTGTAGTGTGATCTCGGAGTTGGAATATATAGTTAGCGGGGGGTGTGGGGGGTGCAGGGGGGCTTGCCCCCCTGCAAAAACTTGATGTCAGCTATAGGAGTTTTGTTTACTTTACCTCCTATACTGACATCATCACCAGCGGATTCAACATTATGTCCTGTCTGTTCATTTTTTTTAATTTTCGTGGTTTACTTTCGATATGCTGAACAAAAATTATTTTGACGTTTGACATATTGATAGTAAACCGATAAACCCACATAATAAAATCAAACCTGATGCTGTAACTGTTTTAAACAAGATTTTAAAGAAATAGCTTCATTTAGGCTTGGTGAAATATATGCTCTGAGCCTCAAAATCCATTTAAACTCTTCCAACTCAGTATGTTGTACTAAGCCCCCCCCATGTATAGATTCATTTAATTTTGATAAAATCAAAAACTTAAAATAGCGTGTTGAATCATGACCATGAATATGTTCATAAAGTGCATTAGTACATAATTTTCTATTAATATCTGAGAAATGGCTACTTATATGATCCTTAAGTCTCCTATTAGTTTTCCCGACATAATATGTGTTGCAAAATTGACATGTGGCTAAATATATAACATTCCTTGTATCACAATTCCCAAATGTGCATACATAGAATGTCTTGCCGGTGACAGGATGAACGAAAGTCTTTTCACTATTAATATCAACACAATGGGCACATTTATTACATTTAGAGGTCCCTGTTTTGTTTGTTTTAAATGAGAAATTATTTCTAGGCTGTTCCTTATAACATAATTGATTTTTGAGATTACTACATCTTTTATAGCTAAAAACTAGTCTGTCACCTATAAACTTTCTTATCTTAGGTTCAGAAAACATAATTGGCCAGTACATACTGATAATGTTTTTGAATGCATTAGTATTTTGGTTTATAGTAAGCATGTATCTTTTAAAATTTTGTTTCTCATTCATTTGTTTAATTCTGCTTTCTATAATGCAATTAGAAAAAATCGGCTTAGTATCAAAGGTCTGCCTTTGGATAATTATATTTTTGTGTTAGTGACTTCATTTATATTATATCCCCTGTGGAGAAAGTCATTGGCAGTATTTTCAGTCTGGCATAACATTTCTCCATCATTGGTATGTAATCTAGCAATGCAGTTCGTTTGATTATGTACAACATTAATAAACATAAAAGGATGGCGCATGCTTGTGTGATGCACATAGCCTTTTCACAGGCCTTCTAAATAGCCTAGTTTATAAAGTACCTAAAATCTATCTTAGTTAATGTAATATCTAAACAGTTAACTGGATGGATATCCCACAAGGTTATTTACTGGGGAATGCAGGTTATGCACTGGAACCATAGCTGATGACACCCATCAGAAATGCACAAACACCCGCTGAAGAACTCCGTAATGAGACATATGCGCAATCCAGAAATATCATAGAGTATGCATTTGGGCAGCTGAAGTAACAGTTCCAGTGCTCAGATACATCTGGGGGAGTCCTGCAATACAATCCACGGACCTGTACTGAAATATTCACAGTATGTGCCATGCTACACAGCATCATCCTGAGAAAACAGCTTCAGCAGGATCAGCAAGGGGAAGGAGTACACATCCCACCAGCAATGCCAAGGTCACCACAGCCACATGCAGATGAGAGGGGGATCCAGCACCTGCTGTGGGTGTAGGCAGATGTAAGCATGTTCAGTATCCCCTCACACTGGCTAACAGACAATGCACAGCACACACACACTTGCCACCTAAGGACCTAAAAACCTTCCTCCTATGCACATACATATAGTAACATTGACGCCAGGCAACTCTCACAACCTTTACCTCCCCATATACTGGCTGTGTACGGCTTGCACCAGACAGAGTCAGCCCTGAACTAAAACTGTTGCAGGTGCTGGATTTACAAGGTAAGTGTTGAACCTGGAGTGTACTGTGTAATAATATGGATGACTGGCATATCCTTGCATGGTGTTACTTGGTAGTGTAAGCAAGTAAAAAGTGGGAGATCTGTACAGAAATGACTTTAACATGTGACAGCATAGACTTACTTGACTTATATATGTCCATTATTAAATAGTAGTAGGCCTCAGGCATCAAAGATTTGCACAGTCATACCTCACAAAAGTAGTGATGGTCACTGCATGCCCTCATTTTAGCTCCATACGTTTGTACTGGAAAATCATTAAAGAGAGAAGTTAGAAAGTAATGAGACACATTTCAGTTTCAGACTTCACAACCCTCACAAAATCATTCACAATAAAGTTTGAAAATTTTGGTGCCATCAACTGTCTAACTTTCTAAGATCAATATAAGTCAAAGGTACAATTACCAGTTAAACATCACAAATGCAGACATACTAAGCACTAAGTCAGCTATGCACTCTTGAGCATCAGACACAAAGCGTATATATCCCTGAATCCAAAAAATACTAAACAGGGATATGGCACAGTTATCATTTTCACAGGGAGTTGTTGGGGGGGGGGGGGTCAGGAAGCCTAGGCTGACACAAAATGTCAGTGAGTGTGTGTATGTGTGAGTAATAAAGAGAAGCAAGCAAACATTTGGATAAACCAACTAATGGCCAGGGAGAAAAAATGAGCTGAACCATGTAACTGTTGTGCGTGTGTGTGTATGGGTCTATCTTAGAACATCGAAGTTTCAAAACTTCGAATGTTGTAATATCGAACGCTATTTAGCAAAAGCTGAAAATATTGAAGCGACAGAAAACTGGATTTTTTCCTAGGGAAAGAATTTGGTTGTCCATTTCTGTTGCTTTGGTATTTTCAGCACTGTGGTGGAAAGTTACGGGTCAGGTTCAAGTAAGTGTGCGATTGAGTGCAGGTTAGGGTAGTTAGGGTTAGGGTGCGGGTTAGGTATGTGTGCGAATGTGTGGACGTGAGGGATAGGGTGGGTTAGGTGAGTTAGGGTTAGGGCGCGGGTCAGGTAAGTGTGCAGTTGTGTGGAAGTGAGGGTTAGGGCGGGGTAGGTGAGTTAGGGTTAGGGGGCGCGGGTGAGGTGAGTGTGCGATAGTGATGGACCTTAGGGTTAGGATTTGGGTTAAGGTAAGTGGATAGTTAGTGGTGTGTTATAGTTTAGTGTAGGGTTAGGTGTAAGATTTTAGGTGTATGTGTGTGTGGATTGCTGTTTGTTTGGTGTGCTTGTGTTGTGTGTATGTGTTTTGGAACAGGGAAAAAAATTGCTGTTCTGTATGTTTGATGTTTTCAGCTTTCGCTGAATAGGGTTCGATATTAGCACATTCGAAGTTTTGAAACTTCAGTGTTCTAATATAGACCCGTGTGTGTGTGTGTGTGTGTGTGTGTGTGTGTGTGTGTGTGTGTGTGTGTGTGTGTGTGAGTGTGTCTGTATGGGTCCTACAGGTGAAATTGGTGTGTAAATGTCTGTACGAACACAGCCAAGCTCTGTGCTAGCTCTGTCTTGGTATGTCAGACAGGTATGAGCTGTGTATGGTAGTGGTGGCAGTTCATGTTTCTCATCCCTGACCATGAGGACTGGTTCTGCCAGGAGTTGCACTGGCATGTCCACTCCCACGGTTAGGTGCACTGCTGTTACCTGAACATGACTGATGTCTGCTGGATGAGCTCCCCTCACAAGGATGCCCTGGACCATGACTCCATGGTCTGCCATGTTTGAGTGTGCACAGCTGATCCACTGGGCAGTGGAAGTACTGCCAATATCGCAGAATGATCAGGCATGGTCACGTTGGCTAACAGCAAATGATGTGGCTGACTTATACCCACAAGGATACCAACCCCTCCCAGCAGACATTCCATCACAGACACCGCTCGTTCCAAGTTCATTCTATCCATTGAATCGGCAGCACGGTGGAGGCAGTCATGCATGTCAGCCTGTGCCACATCTACAACCATAAGCATTTCTATGGGAATGTGCCTGTGCCTCCACGATGGCCCTAAACATACATTGAGTGACATGGGAAGACACACCTGCATCTCACAGCAGGCCTCCTCCAAGCAGCCCTAACAACCCTCCTGTATGGCACCTCACCCACACTTTGGCTATTGTCAGAGTCAACAGGCACTGAAGCCACAGCAACCACACTTCCCTGATCAATTGTCTTGCCCTCCAGCTCTCCAATATCTGTGGGCTCACAGGCTCACTGTAATGGGTAGGCATAGACCTACTGGCTGTGTAAGATGGAATTACAGGGGATGTCAACCTCAGTTTCAGATTCAACCTCTGCACCCCCCCCCCCTTCTGTACCTCTGTTTGGCTACCAATATCATCAGAGCCTGCTTATACTTTGACATCAGGTGGTAAAAATCCCACACTTCCCCTGTCAGGATCGTCTCTGATAATAAGCAGCAAACAGAAGAAAATTTAATACCTAAACTACTGTACTCCAATATATGCTAAGAAAATAACACTGCTGCCATTATTAGACTGTACAGGAATACACAAAACAGTGCTGACATCAACACCACACACTAAAATATTTCTTTGAATTGCTCATAAGTACTGACATAAAAGTTTGGCTCACCATCTGCAGATGAGATTATCCTCTGCATGCCAAACAGTCCTGGAAGAAGTTGAGTAAATAGTAAGGACAACATCATCACAAATTAACTAGTAACAGGGGGTAACAATTTTACCCCTTTATATGTCCATTAACTATCCTTTCAGCAAGAACTTGGATGACAACTCCATCCTAAGCTAATCAATCAGAATGTGTTAACTGTAGCAATTTCCAATCCCCCCCCCAAAAAAAAGAAAATCTTGTGAAACAGAAGTAACGTATAGATATAAATTGTTTTACTATGCAACAGTATTCAATAACTGAGATACCAAAGCCTACCCAGAAGATCTTCCTGAGACATGCTTACTGTCCCTGAAACAGTAGCACCAGTGTCGAGGACATGCTGTTCTGCATGTTCCTGGGAGATGTCTGGATCCCTGACAGTGGACAAAACTCTTCATTTGGCATTAGTGGTGGTTCTGTAGCAGGCTCCCCCTCGGTATGCATCCAATCAAAGCCCATTGCAATTGCTCTCCTCCGTGATGATGAGATCATGTCAGTGGACCTATGGCATGCTTCTTCATATGTCCTGTCCTGGCCAACCACAGCATTAACATCGTCGACAATCTGCTACCAAGTCATCATTCTGTGTGAAACATCTCCCTGTCCCATTTTAAACAGGAAAGCACGATGTTGCCTAAAAACATCAACAATAACCTGATTTTCAGCATCAGTGAAGGGTGGACTTCAAGGATTGAGATGCCTGGGTGGCATAGTCCTAGGGATCCTAAATGAAAACAATGGATGATACACATAAGTATCACATCGCAGATAAAACAAAAAGGGTAGCATTTCCTTATTACCCACTGAAGAAACATAAAACAGTCTAGAGATAAGAAACACAAACAACAGGCTGGATGCAAAAAAAGGAGAGTAACAACAGTAACAGTCTAGAGATATGAAATACAAACAACAGGCTGGATGCAAAAAAAGGAGAGTAACAACAGCAACAGTCTAGAGATATGAAACATAAACAACAGGCTGGATGCAAAATGAAGGAGAGTAACAACAGCAACAGTCTAGAGATATGAAATACGAACAACAGGCTGGATGCAAAAAAAGGATAGTAACAACAGCAACAGTCTAGAGATATGAAATACAAACAACAGGCTGGATGCAAAATAAAGGAGAGTAACAACAGCAACAGTCTAGAGATATGAAACACAAACAACAGGCTGGATGCAAAAAAAGGAGAGTAACAACAGCAACAGTCTAGAGATATGAAATACAAACAACAGGCTGGATGCAAGAGAGTAACAACAGCAACAGTCTAGAGATATGAAATACAAACAACAGGCTGGATGCAAAAAAAAGGAGAGTAACAACAGCAACAGTCTAGAGATATGAAATACAAACAACAGGCTGGATGCAAAAAAAAAAAGGAGAGTAACAACAGCAACAGTCTAGAGATATGAAACACAAACAACAGGCTGGATGCAAAAAAAAGGAGAGTAACAACAGCAACAGTCTAGAAATATGAAACACAAACAACAGGCTGGATGCAAAAAAAGGAAAGTAACAACAGCAACAGTCTAGAGATATGAAATACAAACAACAGGCTGGATGCAAAAAAAGGACAGTAACAACAGCAACAGCCTAGAGATATGAAATACAAACAACAGGCTGGATGCAAAAAAAAGGAGAGTAACAACAGCAACAGTCTAGATATATGAAATACAAACAACAGGCTGGATGCAAAAAAGGAGAGTAACAACAGCAACAGTCTAGAGATATGAAATGCAAACAACAGGCTGGATGCAAAAAAAGGGAGAGTAACAACAGCAACAGTCTAGAGATATGAAACACAAACAGCAGGCTGGATGCAAAAAAAGGAGAGTAACAACAGCAACAGTCTAGAGATATGAGACACAAACAACAGGCTGGATGCAAAAAAAGGAGAGTAAAAATAGCAACAGTCTACATATATGAAATACAAACAACAGGCTGGATGCAAAAAAGGACAGTAACAACAGCAACAGTCTAGAGATATGAAACACAAACAGCAGGCTGGATGCAAAAAAAGGAGAGTAACAACAGCAACAGTCTAGAGATATGAAACACAAACAACAGGCTGGATGCAAAAAAAGGAGAGTAACAACAGCAACAGTCTAGAGATATGAAACACAAACAACAGGCTGGATGCAAAAAAAGGACAGTAACAACAGCAACAGTCTAGAGATATGAAATGCAAACAACAGTCTGGATGCAAAAAAAGGAGAGTAACAACAGCAACAGTCTAGAGATATGAAACACAAACAACAGGCTGGATGCAAAAAAAGGAGAGTAACAATAGCAACAGTCTAGAGATAAGAAACACAAACAGCAGGCTGGATGCAAAAAAGGAGAGTAACAACAGCAACAGTCTAGAGATGTGAAACACAAACAACAGGCTGGATGCAAAAAAAAGGAGAGTAACAACAGCAACAGTCTAGAGATATGAAATACAAACAACAGGCTGGATGCAAAAAAAAAGGAGAGTAACAACAGCAACAGTCTAGAGATATGAAACACAAACAACAGGCTGGATGCAAAAAAGGAGAGTAACAACAGCAACAGTCTAGAGATATGAAACACAAACAACAGGCTGGATGCAAAAAAAAAGGAGAGTAACAACAGCAACAGTGTAGAGATATGAAATACAAACAACAGGCTGGATGCAAAAAAAGGAGAGTAACAACAGCAACAGTCTAGAGATATGAAACACAAACAACAGGCTGGATGCAAAAAAAGGAGAGTAACAACAGCAACATATCCTTGTTTGTGCCATAACAGAAATTCAGCTTTGCACCCCCCCAAAAAGAACACATATTTTATTAACAAACCATCTTTGAAATGCTAAAAGTGCTATCAGATGAACAGTCCCTGAAACATATCTACAGATTTAACACAGAACATTCGATTTAAAGTATTGCCAATCATGTATACCTGTGACATGCCTTCACAAACATGCTCATGGCATCAGTACACCTCTAACTAATGCATACAGATAAAAGTGTAAAAGCCTTTGCTTCAGATTTTTCTTAATTACAATCCAGCATATACAGTATGTAGTTGACAAAATGCAAGCATACCTTCTCAAGTTCAGTAATCCTCTGTGCAGAAATATCCAAGAGTAATAGCCTCTTGTATGTGGTCTCCACATAATAAACAAGTCTCCTCACCTTCAGTTTTCCTAGCTACATGGTTGCCTTTTTATGGTTTAGAGTCAGGGCTGTTAGCAGAGTTAAGATGCAAATCAGGTGTGAACTCTTTAGAATTACTGACTCTCAAATACTTGGCTCTGTGTTGTAAATGTAAACATAGTGCAGGTACTCCTTCAGTGTTTTTTTAATGGATTGCAACTGTGAATGATTAATGATCGTGAGAAGGAAAGCACACCAGGACTGCATGCTGCCCTATATCCAGCGGGTGTGTCAGGTTAGACTTACAAAGTGTTAGATGTAAGGGTGGAAATGTAAGTAAGCAGCACACAATTTACAGGTTCTGTTCATTAACATCCAACTTCCCCTTTATTTGTTGGCAACTGCATATGATATTATTGCCATTTAATATCCTCACACATTTTAAGATGATATAGAATGGCTTACACACTGCATGTCTGGTCAGATAAGAGAAGAATGACTAACAAACACAGAGAGGTAAGACACAGCTGTATATTTGCAAGCAATAGTCATAACTGGTTGTGTGATCAGTTAGTGCACTATATTCAAAAATAATAACTGTACAAATAACACTTGTATGGTTTCAAATTACTGTAGATGATGTGGCAGATGGTTATATGCAGAATTATTTCAGTTCTTTGCTGCAAAGCTGTTTGTGTGGCAAAGAGGGATAAGGCACCCTTCCTGTGTTCTCAAGGTTCATTGGAGATAGAGTTCAAATCCAGACCTATGTAGAAATACCTCATGTGTACTAACATTTTCTACTTTGTATGTCATTTACTGCTTTACTTCATTTCAACTACTTGTCCCTTTTTTCTTTTTTTTTTTTTTTTTTTTTTTTTGGGGGGGGGGGTGGCCAGTGTTTGCGTGATGTGCCACTTAGTGCAAATGCAGGAAATGGAAAATAAATGTCAGGTTTGTCTGTGCCTATCTTGTTTTGTGAAACACGGCAGTGCACAAACTGGACAACTGGCCCACCAAAGAAGCAGACAGAACACCTACAGACAGGACTCAGACAGCCAGTAATTGAAACCAGATACATTCAGTTAATTCTGTTGGGCCCCTCACAAGCCAGCTAAGGTGCACTGTGTGGCAGTTAACACAGAGACCTTAAGAATGATTAGTAAATTAAAGACTGTCATGTAACTAGTCTTGTGGTAGGAGGTCAAAGTACAGGGATGGAGTACAGATGGTCCTGGTTCTAATACTGGGTGTGTAACCTTTTTTGCTACTGTTGTGAGTGCAGTTTATAGCAAAGTAGTCATCTTGGGATTAATGCTTCTGTTTTGTTCTGGTGAGAGAAAGAGGACAGGGACATTATTTCTTGGAGATTGCTGATCACCAGAAAGCCTAATAATTCCTTTACAGGTGACAACTTGGAATATGTGCTTATATTATGATCCCGGTGAGAGGAGGAGCAGAGTGCATTGATTCCTGACTGTTCCTGGTTGGAGAGTGAGTGTCTGTGCTTAGCATACCTGTTTGGTTTGGTTGCTATTAGAGGCTTTTACCTGAGAAAGGCTACAAGCTTACAGACCATTACATCATCTGGGACAGGACTGTGAATCAATAAACAGGCTGTGGCCTGCTTCTCTTCTTGGGATTAGTGTTAACATTTTACTTCTGGTGAGAGAAGAAGCAAAGGAGGTCTGTATCCCAAAAGAGTGAAGCTGTGGTGAGACCAGCATTAGTAGTAGCCATTCATGCAACTCCCCTCTTTTCATCATTCTTGACAAGCTAATTCTTTGTTTTCAGTAAAACTTTATTTGTTTCTAACTTCAGAATATCTGCCTATATACTTCATCCTTAAATTTTCTTGGTCTGCTTATTAGTTTCCCATCAAGTGTTTGGCAGTGCTCTGTACAGACTCAGACACCTTGAGTGACATTTTTGCTTAAAAGCACAACTGAAATTTTTCCAATATCTAGTTGCACACTCAACTAGTTTGCAGTGATAAGCACTGTCCATATAGTTGTAAACTGGATACTCTTGACAGTGATTGATATTCTCACTCCAACAGTCTAATCAATAAAAAAGGGTCTGTTGCCATGGACATGAACTTTCCTACTTTCTCTGTTACTGGCTTGGTGGCTATTGGCATCTTGAGGCAATGTAGAAATTGTCTCATGTTTACTGACAACCAGTTAATTCTCAAACAAACTGACATAGTATGTGAGAGATACATTTACACAACATCACAGAAGGCAAAGCTCTCACATAAAAATACTCTTAATGTCAATAAGGTTGTCAGTGGTACACACACTGCACCTACCACACAAAATTCAAAGTAGACATATAGACTTGCATATGCTGAGGCACTTAAATGCAACCTTCTTAAATCACAAAGACCTCCTAGATGAAGTACACATAACAAATACCCTCAGCAGCCCCAAATGCACTCTTTCAAAACAACACCCATATCAACATATAGAGCTACATCTCATGGAGCCTCTACCTCTAACCTCTAAACCCATAAGGCAAGTCACCACACAATCCAACTTTCTAGTCATTGGAGACTCCATGAAATACAGTGATTTCCCTCTCACCAGGCTGAGTAAGGAGAACGTTATGGTCTTATCAGGAGCTAGGATCTGTCACATTATGCATGCACTTGAGTCATTGGACCACAATTACCAATATGACTCAGTCATAGTCCATGTGGGAGTAAATAACCTGAGACGTACCTCCCTAGACTATATGAAGAGAGACATCATGGAGCTCTCGGAATATGTGTTTCAGGCTGGTATGAGCCTAGCATTGAGCAGCATTTTACCTTCTCCAAGGATGATGCCACAATATGAACAAAATATGACTGGCTTTAATAATTCGCTTAGTTTCTGGTGTCATTCTAAAGGGGTGCAATATTTGTCAGCATGGAAGGAGATGGTCAACAGACCACGCTGCTTTGCCAGGGATGGTCTGCACCTCTCCCTTCTAGACTTTCGAATATTAGCTAAAACATTGTCTTCCCCACATAGTGCCTTTTTTAGGCAATGCCAAACTGAAAGTACTTCCGATATACCAAATCAAAACAAAGAAAATCTAAAGGTATTACTGCTCAATGCTAGGAGTCTAAAAACTTGACTCCCTAGAAGCTCTTTTTTCCCTAGACAATGCTGATGTCTGTGTGGTCACTGAGACATGGATTAAAGCCAGAGAACACCAGCAGTGCAAGGTTATAATGCCTCCCACACTTTTAGGCCAGCTACTTCATAGGCAGGGACTAAAGGTGGAGGTGTCTCTATTTACATTAAAAATAAATATACTTCAAGGCTGGTCAAACAGGACAATGCACTTTAGCTGATCCATGTTCAAATCACCACAGGTAAAATCCACTACCACTTCCTTGCAACCTATAGGCCTCCTCTATGACCCAGGAAAACTATACCATGTATTTAAACTTATTAGAAACACTAAACATCCAACCCAATATCATACTCATGGGTGACTTTAATTACCCCACTATTAACTGGGAATCCTATACAATGCCAAACGTACATGCACAGAGATTCCTGGATTTTGTAAACACAAACTCCGTGGACCAGACAGTCAATACACCAACCAGGGGTGCAACCATATTGGACCTGGTCTTCACTAATATGGGAGACTGCTGTACACACCCTACTGTAATGCCTTCCCTGGTAAGGTCAGACCACAAAATGATCTCCTTTGAAGTAAAAATAAAATCTGGACCCTTAGCTAAACCTGGAATATTCAGGAACTATTCTAAGGCTAACCTCCTGCTATTAAGTGATCACCTGGCAAAATTTAAAGCCCAAATAAACCCCGAGGACACTCCTGCATATGCAGAACTGTTTGCAGAAACCCTGTACAAGCATGTTAATATCTGCATAGAGGCAGCTGTACCCACCAGGAAGAAGTACAGAGATACCTCAAAAAACAAGCCACCTTGGTGGAATCACAAAATCAATAGGCTGTATAACAGGAGGAAGAAAATCATGGCACAAATTAGAAGGTGCAGCATCCAGCAGGATAAAAGCACTCTCATCAAACTAAACAAACAACTCAGATGAAAAATACAGTCTACCAAAGCCAAATTTGAGGTAAGTTTGGTCTCCCAGGCTAAGGACAACCACAAACCATTCTTTAGCTATGCCCACAACCTCAAAGGCAATACACAATTGTATGCAGAGCTCATTGCAAATTGAGCCACCTATACTGAGCCAGAAGATTTAGCAAACCTCCTGGCTGATAAATTCAGCTCTAACTTTACCCCCCTCTCCCCCTTAACCTTCTCTCAGGAAGTATCAAATACAATTCCCCCTACTATCACTATGGAACACGTCCTTAATGTTCTGTCTAAGACCAAGAACACTGCATCAAGGGGCCCAGACAATATCCCAGGATGCCTTTTAAATAGCATGAAACATGACCTATCAGGGCCTCTGCAATTACTATTTAACTGTAGCCTTAAAAAGGCTTTGTGCCTCATGAATGGAGAAAGGCAACAATCACCCCTCTGCACAAAGGTGGGCCATTTACAGACCCATAAGTCTCACTAGTCTTATATGTAAAGCCATGGAAAGAATGATCATGGAGATGATCAACAGAGATATAGTAAACCTCCAGAACTGGCCCCAACCCTGTTTGGTTTCATCAGGGGCAGATCATGCCTACTCATCCTGGTGGACTTCCTTGAGAATGTCACCATAGCAATGGATGAGGGCAAAGTCATTCACACTGCCTATCTTGACCTGGCGAAGCCATTTGACACAATACCCCACTCGGGTATTGTTGACAAACTCAGTAGGTTAGGTACAAACCCGTATGTCACCCAGTGAATAGCCAACTAGCTCACAGGCAGGATGCAGGAAGTTAGAATTGGGGAGTCCATCTCTACAAAGAGGCCAGTCACAAGTGGAGTCCCTCAGTGATCAGTCCTTGGACTGCTCCTTTTTGGCATTTACTTCTCAGATGTCAAGGTCAATGTCAGTGGTCTCTGGCTGACTAAATTTGCAGATGATTGCAAATTAGGAGCTATCATTGAATCTCACACTGACACAAATGTTTTCCAGGAGAGGCTAACATAGACAAACAACTGGACTAAAACTAAATGCCAAAAAATGCATAATAGTATCCTTTGGGAAGTCATCCATCCCTGGTAACTATCATATTGACAAAACACCCCATAGAGTTAGCCCAGTTGTCAGGGACGTAGGGACACAAACATAGATAGTAATCTAGTCTTTGATCATCACGTATCTACAATAGTGAGGAAATCATTCTATGTTGCGCAACTTATAAACAAAGGTATGGCATCTAAGTCCAAGGAAGTCATTATTCCACTGTATTCAGCATTCAACAGACCTGTGATAGGTTATCACTGAGTACAATGCCCCCTTTGGTATGTACCTAACAAGGCACATCCAACAATTGGAACATCCACAGTAGTTCCTCACTAAAAGAATACAGGGTGTAAGTAATATGTCCTATGCAGACTGCCTCAAGGCCCTATCCCTGTATTCTGTCTCATACAGGTTTTTGAGGGGAGATCTATGTCTGGTATATAGGGCATTGTCAGACCCCACTCTGATAGATCTCCTGCATATTCACAAAACAAACAGCACCAGAATTACCCATTCTAAAGACTTAAACCTTGTCTGTGATATAGTTATGTATTCCAGAGACGAGACTTCCCTGTCCATGGAACAGGCTCCCCATCCATGTGAAGCAGAGTTCCTCCCTAACTCTATTCAAGTGTGACTTGGACAACTGGATGGGAAACCAGAAATGTATGCCTGGTATGGCACCTGTGTCTCTAATGGATAGAAGTAACTTGTAAATAGTTCCTCTCCCAGGCACATGCTTACACTTATCAAGGGTATCAGAACTTGTCAGAGATTTGGGATGCTTGGCTAGGCTTAAAACGGCCCTTGTGGTCGTTAGCCTAGTAAACACCTATGAACCTATGAGGTGAAAATAGGAAAGTGTTATTTCAATGTTCTTGTGGCAACAGGTGTAAGTGTAGGACTGCCATAGACATAGTCCTGGATCCTAATACAGGATATTCCATACACTTTTACTGTTGTTCCACTTCCCATTATATTCACTCTCACTTATAACACTTTAGATAGTGGAGATGATATGAATTATATGTATGAGGAATGAGATGCCATCATTGCGTTTTCAGATGTATGAATGACAATATGTATACTATATTTCTGTAAGTATAATTCTGCTATCTGGACTTGCATGGGCTTTACAATTACCTAAGCCACATATGGAACTGGAGCTATATCCAATAACTTTGTCAGGTCACAGGCATACATGTGTAACAGCTCAAACTGTCACCTGTATTTATATATGATTCCTGACTATGTTTGAGCAGCACTTCTTCTGTGGCAAAGATGGAAAATCAACACTGTGGAAAAAATGTTTTGACCGTTATGTCTAGGTTTGAATCCTACAGTGTAAAAATCTATTTTCTTAGTGTATAAAAGTAAAAACAAATGTGTCAGGTCATTTCATTTATGTCACTAGTGCATGTCTGCAAATCTAACTCACCTAACAGTTATTTTCCAATGTATATTTCCAGACTACACTGGTAGACACTGCTCAAACTAAGGGCAAGTGTCAGATTAACCTTCCAGTTTCAATTATTTAATTCTTCCCTGCTTGGCACTGCTGTTCTCTGCTTAACATCAAGCAAATGCGATTTGCATCTTTGCTTGGTTTGCGCATTACCATTAAACGCAATAACTAGAATTGGCGGGAAAGCATCAGTTTCCATTGCTATATTTCTGCTGTTAGACCAGGCTGGTGTTAGAGAGGAAGATGCCAGGTTTAAGGCACATAGGTGGGGAGTCCAGGAGTCCAGGATATTTGCTGGACGCCTGGTAAACTACTACCGCCAATGGCTTCTGCAGGCAGACTATTTTGGCACCCAGTACAAGTCTGAGGAGTGGAATAATTTGTCCCAGGCTGTATCCAGTGCCTCTGGTATCCCATGCACGGGACAATAATTTAGACATCATTTTAATACATACACAGGAGAAAAAGGGGTACTCTCAACCATTGGAGGAATTTGAGACTGCAGACATCCGACAGCTGTGTTAATATGACATTGAGAGTGTTTGTAAGACTTAGAAAGTTAAATATAGGCAATATTGGTATATATAATGTTCTTCTGTTCTTTCCTGTTATGTCCACAGTTGCCACTGAGAGTGAATTCAATTGGCAGGCTCATGTTGCTCATTTGGAGAGACCGAGGGAAGCAAGTGGTATGTATGCAGCAGAAGAGGAGTAGCATTAAAAGTTAAAGATAGCTCTTTGGGTCTTTTATACAATTGTATCAAATTGAACATGCACATCCCAACTGTAAAAACAAGTATGCATGCAATAGTCTGTAGCACAAACCAATTATAAGAGTCCAAAATTAGACTGTAGTCAGAGGTTGTGGGTCCAAATACCACAATTCACAACTATACAATACTATTACTTCTTCAATCTTTACATTAAATTAAAAGCTCTATACCAGTGGCACAAACGCCCTGCTGTAAACTGTAATCTGCATAATTGGAACACGCATATGTGCAATATATGCACATTTCAAGGATTACTTTCAGCAGTCTAGTATAGTGTGTATCTGTTAGGACGTATACTTTAATGTAATACTTCAGATAAAAGAGTTGTACAATTGTATTAATGCATTGTTTGTGACATATGATACTAATTTTATCTCTTTTTTCTCTCACCCCAATCCTTATCTCTCTTTTGTTATTTTCTATTACATGTCATCAAAATGTCTTCATGTCATCCATGTGTACCACATCACTAAGTGCTACATAGCACAGTGAGGTAGGCCAGCCCCAGTAGATCAGCCTGCTCCAGCAATGATGCCCAGTACATCTGGCAGCACTGCCTCTGCTGCCCCTCCACTACCTGCACCCTCAGGTAGTCGTGCCCCAGAGGCTGGTCCAGTGGTACCTTCCAGAAGCAGTGGCAGAGGTGGTGATTTCATCATCTGCAGTGAATTGCCAGGGATGGTACATAGGGTTGTGTGCCACACTACAGGTGTACACCTACACAGGATGGAGAGGCTGCTCTCCCTCATAGTCCATAGGAGTAGGAGTAGATGTCAAGGACTCCAGGCACCAGCGGAGTAAGGCAACAGTGATGACAGTCCAGTGGGTGAAGACTTGATTCTCACTGTCTTCAAGCTTGATGTCCATAAGCCTGCATTGCTCCCCCTCTCCCTAATCATGGTGTCCCCCAACCTTTTCTGTCCATCACTGTCCCTGTCTCTTGTCTTGTTTGATTTGTATGTTTGCATTTGCTTCCTCATCTACTCAACTTACGTGACCCAGAAATACCTATGTCCCTTACCCAAAATCCTCGCTTATTGAATTTAAACAAAAAGAGTTTCTGTCTCACAAAAAAAACTGTCCCATACACAGCTCTCCATTTCACTTTCATGTCTTCTTGACACACTTGATTTGATCCAATTGGCTATACAACATGACTGCACTGTTGTCACCCATCTTTGTGGAGCTGACAGTCCAAATTCAGTTAATATCCTGCAAATATTTTCAGTTTACATTGTTAAAGAATTGGATAGCTATGGTTCTTTCCTACCTCCTTCCTACACATTCCTGTACTGCTTTCCCTTTGTTCTTTCCCTTACTTGCTCCCCATTTCACCACTTTCCTATCTACCCCATTTTAACAAATTTAATCTGGTCAAAAATAGAATCACACATAACACACATAAGTAGCAGAAAAATCAATGGATATCTTCACTTTTTAGGCTCTATGTTTGTGCAGAGGTGTGCATCAATGTGCAGCTATGGTGAGCATTGGTACAATGCAGTGGTTACCTCAGCAACACATATACTATAAAGAATTCCTGTCATTGGGTTATCAATGTTTTTATCAATGCGTTTAAAAGTCTTTAAAAGTATTGAATACACCTGGATTTGAACCCCAAACTGTCTGGGCTCAAAAAGAAATGGGTCAATGCATTTACACTGCTGACACAGTCAGTTAAGCAGCAGGTGTGTTTCATAGACTCGGTACTAACTCTCAGACTTTTTGCAATGCAGCTTGTGTTTGCACAATGTTTAATTATGCACAAACAAGGAAAGTAGTGAAAATGTGTATCTTGCATGTGCAAACACTTTGTCAGCCATCATGCAAACCTGCTGCTCTCCATGCTATGGAAAAGTAAATAATATTTGGTATTACTGCTGTTTACTCTCCATTTCCTGCCTATGACATGAAATTACATGTGGAACACAACAACTGAAGGACCTATCTAATAGTATGTCACATATTTACAATACAGCCATGTGTTGCCGCACAAGGACTGCAACCCTATTGTCTCAGTACCTTTTCCACACATATATCATCTACACTACAGACATTAACATCAAATGTGTGATATACAATGCACATTAATCTGGTAAAATGCAGATCTAGAAATATTGACCCATAAGCCTAAAAAGCCTTATCTGCAAGGCTAGGGAAGGAATCAGCATGGACCTTATCCACAGGGAAGTAGCTGACCTTCAACACACTTGAACCGACCCATTTTTGGTTTTGTCAAGGGTAGCTCTTGCTTATTAAATCTAGTGGACTTCTTTGATACTGACCCCAAAGACCTGGATGATGGATAACAGGACATACCACCTATGATGAGTTATCCAAGGCCTTTGACACTACCCCTATTTAGGTATCAAACAGAAAATCTCCCATCTGAGAATTAATGAATACATTACTAGCTGGATGGCCAGCTGGCTCCCTAACAGAACACGTACTGTCAAAGTTGGGGACTGCACTTCCACCACTAGACCTCTTACTGGTGGATTACCATAAGGATCTGTGCTGGGCCATCAAATGTTTGGAAAGTATTTCTCTGAAGTCCAGGCAAAGGTACATGGCATGTGGCTTACCACATTTGCAGATGAATGTCAACTGGATGCGGTTGATGTTAACATATTACAGAAGAGGCTGACACAGACAAATGATTGGTGCCAAACTCACAAACTGAACCATAAAGCAAAAAATACCTCATCGTCCTCTTTGGCAATGAAGTACCCCTGCTAATTATGGCATACAGAACACCCCTCTAAGCTCAAACACAGTGTTACCAGACTTGGGAACACATGTTGCTAGCAATCTACTCTTCAATTACGATACAGCCATAGTGGTGAGATACACATTCTACATTGTAGAACTCATAAAAAAGGCCATCACATCCAAGACCAGGGTGTAAGCTCTGCTGTACTCTACACTTATCAGACCACTGAGTACAATGCTCCATTCTGTCTGTACCTCACCAGACACCTGCAGCTACTGGATAAAACAGAGTTTTGTTATCTAGAGAATCCATGGCCTCCAAAACATGGCATAATGGGAAGACAGTATGGTCTCAGACACTGCCCTACTGGAACTGCTGGACATCTGCAAATCAAATGAGACAAGAACAATCTCAACCTAGCCTGTGACATAAACAGAACATTTTGGGGAGACAGACATATCTTTCAGCAATTGCTACTCATCTGTGACTCCCACTGCATGTGAAGCAGTGCGCCTCAATGACCACATTCAAGTGCAACCATGACAACTAGATGACTGGTTGTAAATTCACCTCTGGGGTGGCAGCTATATCCCTCATAGACAGATCCATTTGGTGACCATCTAGCTATGCTCAATAAGGGCACTTCTGTTTTTACATGGTTAGGCTTGTAAATGTCCTAGGGCCATTAGGCTAGTAACCTAATGGCACAGTGGTGCAGCGATAGCATTGTCACCTCACAGCAAGAGGTTCTCCGGTTCAATTCTTGGCTGGGGTGCCTTCTGTGTGGAGTCTGCATGTCTTCCCTGTGTTCATGTGGGTTTCCTCCCACGTCACAAAACATGCATCTGGAGCATTTCTCCCCGGGCCTCTGCTGAAAATTGGCTTCATTCCAAGAAGGACTTTCCCAGTGAACAAATGTTAAATAAATAAATTAATAAATAAATAACCTCCTATAAACCTATGCAGGCCTCCCAGCATCTTCTCTCCAACATGCCCTGCTGATGTCATCCATTATAAGTTGATCTGCAGTCTTGTAGATGTCAGACTTGTGCAATGGTGCTTGCATAAAGTACTGAGTTCTGTAGTCTGTGTAGTTAGATAGGTAGGGGTTCTGTCCTAACTGCAGTCATTTGTGTGTGCATGTGTATTTTAGCCAGAAGAGCAGAAGTGTGCATCCTACAGTTACCTCTCCAATTCCATGGACTGACAGTATTTTGACAGTTGCACATGCCCAGACTTCCATTTCATGCAGGCGTCACAACACATTCTCTCCAACATGCCCTGCTGATCTCATCCACTATAAGTTCACCTGCAGTCTTTTACAAGTCAGACTTGTGCCACGGCCCTTGTGTAAAGTACTGAGATCTGTAGTCTGTGTACTTAGATAGATAGGGATTTTGTCGTAACTGCAGTCAAGTGTGTGTGTGTGTGTGTGTGTGTGTGTGTGTGTGTGTGTGTGTGTGTGTCTAGCCAGAAGAGCAGAAGTGCGTATCCTACAGAACCCCTCCAATCCCATGGACTGACAGTATTTTGATACTTGCACAGCCTACACATCCATTTCATGCTGGCCTCCCAACATCATCTCTCCAACATGTCCTACTGTTGTCATCCACTATAAGTTGACCTGCAGTCTTGTAAAAGTCAGAGTTGTGCCATGGCACTTGCATAAAGTACTGAGTTTTGTAGTCTGTGTAATTAGATCACCACAATCAAGTGTGTGTGTGTGTGTGTGTGTGTGTGTGTGTGTGTGTGTGTCTGTCTGTCTTTGTGCTCTTTCTTGACATTACAAGAGAGGCTTTTACACCAGGATTGCTGGTGTCATCAGTTATAAAGTGTTGTCTGAGACACTCCAAGTCAAACAGAGCTCTGTAGTCTGTGAGCTTAGATAGGTAGGGGTTCTTTTCTCACTGCGGACAACTGTGTGTGTGTGTGTGTGTGTGTGTGTGTGTGTGTGTGTGTGTGTGTGTGTGTGTTTGCTCTTGCTTGACATTACAGAAAGCCTTTTACACCAGCATGTGGGACACTGTTATTACCATATTCTCCTCAACAGACACTGATGATGTCATCAACTATATCTGACTTCTGGATATGCACTATTTCCACCAGGGCAGGATCAGAGACTGGCCTGGAGGTCAGGCAGAAGTCACCTCATCCCATATGATACAGATTACAGTGACATGGCTTTCAGTCTATCCACAGACAACATGACATGGTTTGTAGGCCCTGTGTTTTTTTGGTGAGATATCCCTGTGGTCTCTCCAGCTGCTGCATGCACCTGGTGAGGTGATTGCAAAAGATAGCATTATACTGTATTAGTGTTCTGATGAGATTCGAGTACAGTACTGTCATACAATACCAAGATCTGAATATGATGGTGTGACTTATAATGTGCACACCATAGGCTGTCAATACCAGTGTGGACACCTGGTGGTTGAAACTCAGATTGCTATCTACAT
Organism: Protopterus annectens; assembly: GCF_019279795.1. Taxonomy (NCBI): domain Eukaryota; kingdom Metazoa; phylum Chordata; order Ceratodontiformes; family Protopteridae; genus Protopterus; species Protopterus annectens. The sequence goes on from NC_056748.1 coordinate 945,745,689, forward strand.
GTGTTTCTGGAGCTTGCATCACTGGATTTCAGCATATCAGGACTGTTGTCAATGCTGTAATTAACAAAGAATTCCACTTTTCAGAAGGACAAAATAAAGATACATTTCTGCATTTATTTGTAAATTGTGTGGCTTTGTCACCAATCATTTGTCTGTGTTAGCTCCTCCTGTAGTAAATTATCATCATTGGTGGACTCAATGATTGCACCCAATATGCAAGAATCAGCAAACTTGGTAAGCCAAAGGCCATGTACTTTAGCATGAACTGTCAAGAAATAAGTTCCAAACAGTAAACGGTCAAGCACAGATCCCTGGGGTATGCCAGTGGTGACAGCTCTACTGGTACAGGTTGATTCATCAACTTTCACAGTATGTGTTTTGTCGGTGAGCCAATTCATTACTCGTCTATTGATGTAAGGGTTAGTCAGGATAAAACAGATGAACTGTTGTGGCTTCGGTTCAAGCAGCTTTATTATATACAAACACATCAGGATTGAGGCTTAGTAACTTAAACTTATAAATAGATAGACTACTGCACTCATACATGTTAACAGTCTGGCTGTTCTCTCAAAATGGCACTGCTGTCTGCACATGCTCTCTGTTTATATGCACGTGCCCTCACTTTGAAATGCTTCTTAAAGTTACAACACATGCTCTGTTCTACAGTATGCACTGTCTTACCTTCATCCAGGCATATCACACTGAATCAATGGGCTGTGACAATATCACAGATTGGCTATGGTGTGATTCTGCACATGCACCTTCCTGATACAGTTGAATACATGCTTCAACACATGCTCCACATGGGCTATGTTCCTGTAGAAGGGTGCGCATCAACATGCATACGTCTCAGTTGGGGGGACAACACCTAATGCATGCATGTATAGACACATCCTTACTCTCCTCAACTATGAGGAAGACCAAAATGTCATCACAGACCTTTTCTAAATGGACTCTAGTAATATCCCAGCTGTGTGCAACAGACCTGCGTGAGTTGTTATGGCTACATCAAGTCCATTACATCTGACAGATGTCCTCAATGAGGTCATCGTAGACATGCATGATAACAACCCTAATGGCTTGTTGAACTTGATCAGGCCAAGGTATTTGATACAAATCCACACTGAGGTATTCAATCAACACTGCCAGATGTGGCCATAAACAGCTATATCACTAAGTGGGTAGACCAATGGATCACATACGTAGCATCTAACTATGCTGATGTGTGAAGTGACCTATATCTCAGGTCTAGTGATCAGGTCCATACATCAGGGTTGTCTGCTAGGCATTTTACTGTCCATTATTTAAGTTATGGATATCACATATGGCATACACATCCTGTGTCCAAACAGCTGCATGAAGGACTACAGATTGTGGGCAATCATTGACTCCAAATGTGATATTAGTATAATGCAGGCAGTATCAACACACACCAGAGATTGCTGCCACAGCCATGACAACACCTGCAATGGCAAGAAAACATGGGTGGATTTGTTACATCAGGAAAACAAACCCCAAGTATAATGTAGGCATCATACCCTATAATCAGACCAGTAGGTATGTTACTTGTGTCCTGGAGTAGATGGTAAGTGCAACATCCTCCAGCATGTGGTCACAGTGCCAACTACTCCCTTGTATGTAACACAAGTACTGATACTGAGCATGTGAAGGTCATCCACATCAGAGGCCATAATACATCCACAGTTCCCAGCCTTCATCACACCAATAACTGAGTACAATGCACCCTTCTCCATATACCTCCCTATACATCTTCCACTAATGTGTAACTGAAGTTTACCACCTTTGTCACATTGAGCTGTCACACAGCTTATTGGCCATACCTAGGTATTCGTTTTGTGGCATAAACATTACTGTCTGATGGTGTGGAATCTCCTTCAAGTTGTTACACCAGATGCATGTGTGCTACATGTTTTGGTAATGCAAACAGTACATACATAGGTGTTTGACAAAATTAATGGCATGGATAACATATGTGACAGTGTAAATTGTGCTATATATATATATATATATATATATATATATATATATGACCGTCGACAGCGCAGAAGACCGACAGCGAATTGAGCTCCAGAAGATCAACGAAGAAGACCGAGTTGCAGAACATCGACAATGCAGAAGACCGACACGACGGATGGCAACACCAACGCCGAGGATGCCGACATGGGGAAAGGCTGTGTGAGTATAGGCAGGTAAGTGTGGAGATTGACGGTCTGTGGGGATAGGGGTGGGTTAAGTGAGTTAGGGTTAGGGAGCGATAGGGGTGGGTTAAGTGAGTTAGGGTTAGGGAGCGATAGGGGTTAAGTGAGTTAGGGTTAACCTTAGGGTTAGGGTAAGGTTTAGTGTGGGCTTGTAAGGATTTTGGTGTGCTTGTGTTGTGTGTGTGGTTTGTGGAATGGGGATGTGTTTTGTTTTGTATGGGGTTTCGTGTTTGTGTACCGTCGGTTATTTCGTTGTCGGTTATGTGTGGTTTCGTGTTTATGGACTGTCGGATATGTGGTGTCGGTGATGTGGTTGTCGGTGTTGTGTGGTTTCGACTATGTCAGGTAGAACCATATATATATATATATATATATATATATGCCATGCACACCCCAGTCAAGTAGCCTGTATTGATCATAATGTCCCATACAGGTACAGCAGTGTCCCAACTAACACCTCCAGCAGATGTTACAGTGCCAGGACAGTGTGCGTGATTATCCTCATAGAGTGTGGACATATCATAATAGTTATACAACTGTATTTGTGCAGCATCCTGTCTCATCACACTAAATCACATATGTTATGTCAGAGGCATGGGATTACTGTTGGTATTATACTGATATTATCCATGATTATGTTTGCTTCTTTTAATGTTGTCCATGAGCCTTTACCTGTATCCTACTTGCTGGAGACCTCTGCTGATATTGCCTGCTCATATTCAGGCAAATCAGTTTACACAGCTTCACAATATGCACCCTAACCTAACTGTATGTCAGATCTCTAGTAGATGTCCTCTGCATTATTCATGTAAGGATGATTATCTTACAGAGACATCCTCCCTATTATGTCACCTTGTGTGACAGTCACACAATACACATTTGCACTATGCAGTCTCTGTTGAACCATATTGACATGTGACTGGTCTTGCTGCTACAACCATCACCATTGACATGCCCTCATCCGCTGTACATTAGGTCATTTCACCTGTCCTCTTTCCCTGTTTTCAGTTCTACAATTCATCTGTGTGTCCCTATTAAATACACACACTTCCCCTGAGTGTTTATTTTTCTTGGCAGTCCATGTACCCTTACAGATCATTTACACAACTTTACTACAGAATGCCAGGAATGGGATTTCACAAAGCTCTGCATTGCAGATACACTATCCTGTACTGTGTTTGGACCATATACTTAACATTCATATCTTTCAACTGTCCAGATTTTCACAGATTGTCCAGATGTGTTCCTTATCACATCTGTGGCTTTATGCCATATCACTGGGATGATCTCAGGGCTGATGTGACTCAATATTACATACATTTGAGTTTCAGACTTCAAATTCTTCAAAACACGTACTTTAACACATACCCCTGGTTATTCTAGCATATTTCTATAGGGCAAATATGTCAAAGATGTGGGTCATTGTCCCCCCTATAGGGCAAATATGTCAAAGATGTGGGTCATTGTCCCCCCATTATGTTGGCCTTTGTCCAGATGTCTTGCACTAAGAGAATAAGAGTTATCCATGAAGCCCTGGTGATCATTGTGGCACATTCTGCACAAAACCACAGACTGTCAGTGCTCTGGTTTAAACAGGAGTGCTACTTATGTTTGCTTACATTGTTTCCTAGCCAGTAACACGTGTTGCCAGCCATGAAACCTTGCTTATTTATGTTTAAATGCCGTGCAGAGTGCTGCTGCTCATTATGCATCACCACACACACACATGTAAACTCTGTGAATTTACTGAATCCTGGGAAATCTCAGTGGTATAAGTGGACCAGAAGGCTGTAAATCCTATGCCCACTCCAGGTGGTTAGACTGTTGACACTGCAGTGCAGAGTTATTGGATTGTTGCATTCCTGAGTATGATGGCCTTCTGATGAGACATTAACTCAAGGTCCCATCTGCTTGAATTGCTGACAGCACAGGTAAATGAAAAAGATTGCATGCTACCTATCAAAAAGAGTAGGGGGGAAATTCCATGATGCCCTGGACAAATTTCCCCTTGTAGTAGTATAAATGCCATCTCAGGTTTCCCCTGAAAAGAGGCAACTAGTCTAGTGGAACTAATCCAGACAGCAAAGGATGACTAACTAACTAAATAATAAATAAACAAAACAAAAAAAGGATAAAAATGTAAAACTGAAAACAAAATAAGACATTTACAGCTTGTCCTAATACATTTTGATATGGCCTTGAATAGCACCATATGAAAGTTTTGAAAATAATAACATTTCCTAACTCCTGTACTACCTGCCCACATATATATGGGTCCCATTCAGAAGACTGACTCTATGGAAAGTTGAATTTGATGTGGTCAAGACCATATGGTCATCTTTCCAAAATATTGAAGCTTTTGAATGGAGATCATAGTACAGTTGGGATCAAGGAATTTTCTCTTTTCCTCACTGTAGTGCAAACTTGGAGTTGGTACATACGTATAATATGCAGAGATATGTGGGGCACAGGGGGACTTGCACCCCTGCAAAAAAATAGATTTTTGTTGTTTTCCATTGTTTCAACTTTTTGGAAAGTCAAACATATGGTCTCAAACATACAAACTTTGAATTTCAGTTGAGTCAGTCTTCTGAATGGGATCCCATGCATACATATCAGCTAAAGTATTATGTTGTAGCTTGAGGGTTATGTAGGCAAAAGAAAATTAGGCTGGAAGAAAGTGTGCAATACAGTTGTTATGAAAATGGTGAAGGATTTGGATGATTTGGTGTGTGAAGAGATTTAAATAGCTCTGTATGTATACATCAAAGAGAGAAGAAAACAAACAGATTTGACTTTATCAGAATGGTTAGGGATAAGGGGGAGAAGTTATAAATAAAGTGGATAAATGAACAATGCAGTAGCATAGGGTGGAATAAAAAAGGGCAACTACCCTGTGTGCAAAGTGTTAGAGGGCATGATCCAATTGGCCATCCATCATTCCGGTCACTCTTAGTGCAATACTGGTATTGCATTTGCCATCAAACCTGAGTGCTGCAGTGCTCCATGTGTGGCCTGACAGTATTTTTTTTAACTAAACCTGAGCATTGCAGCATTCCATGCAGGACATAAACTGCAGCAACTGCAGGCTACAGTTTTAAAAATAAGTTTTTTTTTTTTATTATTATGTAAAACCTGAGTGCCCTAGCACTCCGTGTATGCTATAAACTGTAACAAGTCTGCTACATTTTAAAAGAGAATTTCTTTTTTGTTATTTACTGTAATGTAAGGAAGGATGGTTGGGGGCATGGCACAGGAACAGGACCTGAATGGCTGGGGGGCATGTACTGTATCTTGCCATGTGGTTGGTGTGGCAGTGAAGAGGAAAATACTTTCTTTTTTTTTTTTTGCTTTAGGGCTGGAAGTGGCATGGATAAAGTACTTCGGCAGGATTGCAAAAATCTTTTTTTTTGTATAGGGGCAATGGTTTGTGGGAGTGGCACAGGGCACTGGTTGAGCCAGCTATGCTTCTGAATACATGGGTTGCAGATGGAAGGGAGCCATTTGAAATTATATATGACACAAGGAGGTTGCATGCAAACTGCCAGACTAAACAGGCTTAAGGACTTTTCCATCACGGAACATTTATGTGACTGCGTGTGTACCTTTATGATTTGCCTCTGTAAATGCCATACGAATATTTTGGGGAGCTCTTGAGTTCAGAGTATTCACCTTACAGAGTAAAGTGGTGAGGTGCAGAACAACTGATAACTAAAAGTGAGTTTTCAAAATTAATTTTACAAGAATGCTATCCTAAACAGGAATACATACTGTTGTGCACCATAATGCCATTCACCTCCGAATCACCTGCATTTAAACAAGTGTCAAAACTACTGCATGAAGCATACATGATAGTACATATGTAAAATGGCTAAAAGAAAAATCTTTACATTTAGAGACCTATGTCAGTCAACAGCCCTTCAGCAGAGTCCCTTAAAAATTACAGATGTAAGGATCGGTGTGGGTTTCTGGAAGATAGAAATATTGGATTCAGATATAGATGTTGAGTGGGTATTGTTCTCATCAAAATATCAAATGAATTTTAACCAGTCTATACAATGGGGGGATCACCACTGTAGTACTCCTGTAATTAATTAAGGTTCTTTATTTTAAAAACCATGGGAAGCAAATCAAAGTGCACTCTGAGCAGTGTAAGTTGTCTCATTAAATAAGACTCAAAAAAATAAAGTTTCCACATAAAACAATAAGATGACAAAACTGTGCTCAATGGATAATGAAAAAATACAGGAACATTTTTTTTTGGAGAGGGGGTGTTGTCACATTTCCTGGTACCCCTTTACTATTTTTGCAACTCAAAGGTAAGGAGGTACTTCCCCAAGCAACACAGAGTTTAAATAAACACTATGCACAGATGACCCTGTCAAGCAGTATCTGGTTCACTGAAAGACCTGCTCCACTTGGTCACACAGGCCTTGCATATAGATTGTTATCTTATTCACATGGTGTCTGTAAAATGGTAGGATGACAGTGAAGTGAAAGAAAGGAAGTAATTCTGGAGAAGGCCCAAACATTGGGGATTCACAGAATACAGCCTTCACACTTTTTTTCCTCAGTATTTATAAACAATGCATGGCATCAGGATAGCAAACCAGTTACTACAAAATGCAGAACAGGCTGCCATTCTAGAATCTGTTGTCTTTATGATTCTGACTCAGGATACTTTCCAGAATACTTTCAGCCTACAAAGATGGTTGATATATATGAATCACATCCTAAATAATAGAAAACATTTGGCCTGGCACACACACACACACACACACACACACACACACACACACACACACACACACACACACACACACACACACACACACACACACACAACTCTTAACATCTTTTGGCAAGCTCATACTCACTGAATCATTTTCTGCAAAGTGATTACAATTCTGTCAGAAAGTTAACAAGTTTCACACAATGGTACAAAACTATATTCTGTTGTGTAGATGACCTTTAGTGGCAGACTAACAAAGTTATAATGTCCACATCATATACATTGTTCTACTAATATAATTGCATATACTGACATTCTAAGTTTGCAGTTCACTACGATATCCTTAGACCACTTGGCGCTGCCTTGCCAGGTGTTTCATAAGATTTGCACTGGATGGCAGAACATTTATTTCAGACATTTCCATTTAGAGAACAAGTCATCCTTTAAGCTAAGCAGCACCACACTCCAGGAAGATTTTACATGGGGACTAAACAAACTGCCTAACAGCACAGTATACTTATCTGCTTTATATTTTATTACTTAATGATCATATTTCTATAATTCTTTGACTTGTTAGGATATATTTTGAGAAGTATATTCACAGATGGCTGCATGTATGTTCCTGTGACCATCCATTTCCATCTTTGTGTACAGACCTAATGTACAGTGAATAAGGAACACACCTGATACAAATACAAATACAAGCTGTTGTACTAACATGCACAATCACTGCCTTAAATAGTCTGAGTTGATGTAAACAACATGCATAAGTTCAAGTCCTAATACTTTGAAGTAAGACACATGGTCACCTTTGTATAACAGCTGTTCCCTGAAAAGGCTTTTGGCACAGTGAGATAGTAACCTGGTCAAATTCTCCTGCTACCAACATTTCCCTGTTTAGTTTATGCAGCCCACTGGAGGAATAAAAAATATTATCATTAACTGTATGGTGGCCATCCATAAAGAAACTGAATCTTGCACCTATTACAGGAGCTAAAGTCCACCCAGACATATGAAATCTGAATAAAATGCTTACAACTAAATAGAAACAGCTATATATAACACAGGAAAATTAAAGTGGTTTGCTACAGATTTTCATTTTTAAATACTTCTGAGATGTTAGCAGAATCACACTAGTACTATCATGGCTTTCCATCATTTCCTGTCAGAAGCGCGCCTTCAATTCTTCCATTTCATTTTCTTTTGATACTGCTACCTCAAAGTGACCTTTGCCACCATTGCTCCTATGGGACTCAAAGATAGGAAGATGAATATATGCCATATGTATGTTGAGGAAGACATGTACAGCATTGCGGCATAAAATATGAAAAGGCGTAGTATTTGGGCTTTAAGGTAGTTGTCTTGCTGTTTGCTTAACTCAATGAATTGTTGCTATTGCTTTATTTGTGGAAAAATTAAAAAACAAATCAGAGGAAAAAAATAGTAATACTAGACAGGTGATCTGCTGTGGCGACCCCTAACCGGGAAAAGCCGAAAGAAGAAGAAGAAGAAGAAGTAGTAGTTGTAGTAGTAATAGTAGTAATAATAATAATAATACTGTGTAGCTTCATATCCATAGAAATCACTGCATCTTTCTGTGCCTGATGGGCTTCCTTACCTCCACATATTTATATTTATTTTCTACCTGTATTTTCAGTGGGCTTGTTGTTTAAGGCACCCTAGAAAAAATGTAACCTTCCACACTTCCCATAATGTTGAATGTTGGAAGGAGTATAGGCATTTAGATATGTGGTACTACATCTCACGTTTCACAGAATACAAATACAACTCTATTGTCTGTACTGCTGTTATTATGTTATTAGAAAACCACAATTTTATGAAAATGGACCAAAATATGAGGCAAAAATATGGACATTCTGTGAAAATCTGTACAGTTGAGAGGTACAGCAAAACACCATCTTTGTCGGGATTATTACTCATGAACTAAATGACTGGGGTGCCTCCATACTTAAACATGCCAATTGCAGCAACAAAAAGACAGAATTCTGTTAGCACAGACAAAAGTTAATTTCCTATCTTTCTACCTTTCAAAATGTTACAGAAACACTTCAGGCATCTAGTAAGTGAACTCTTCCTCCAGATTTTGCATAGCAAATGCTTGTAAGTCTAATTTTTTCTTACACTTATATTGGTGTGTTACGGGTATTATACTTTTCAGTTATATATAATGTACAGTGCCCACAAAATATATGGCTGGTGAACAAATAAACATGGAAGAAGTTTAACTGCTAGGGTGAGCACAAGATATACTGAAGTGTAATGCAACATGTACACTTGTAACAAACTGTATTGTGTCTAATGCTCCAAAAACATGACGTAAAGCTCTACCAATCTTCTGGCAAATATGAAAGAATAAAGCCAAAGGAACTTATCAACAATAATCTGCTCTGCCTCTCATATACCACCCTAGTTAAATTAACCCAAGATGCCTTCTCCTCCACTGAGCAATAGATGATGGACAACCATCGAGCACTAAATGCTACTAAAACTAAACTCATGATATTTACTGCTTTAGAAACCACCACCCTAGATAAAACCTCATTCTCAGTCACCAGTCAAAATAATAGTCCTGATTGATGATCCGCTAATGTTTGATAATCATCTACAAGTAAATATAAAAAAAAACACACAAATAGGCATGCTTTACCACCACAACTGTTACATCTCTCCCTCCACTAGGCTCACCCACGCCAACACTTACCTTATCCCATCCCTCCTATATGGTGCCCCAATCCTTACTAACCTGCAATCCTCCCTCAAGACTAAACTCTCCTCTTGCTATAATAAAATAACAAAATTTGCAACTGGCCATAGATCCACTTCCCATCACTGCACTGCTCTACACCAACTGAATTGCCTTGAGCTGTCCAATTACCTCATCTAGATTCAACTTGTCCAAGCACACAAACTTATTTTCACCCCCTCTCTCTGTCTCTCTCTTGCCACCACCTTTAAAATGCACCAACCAGATAGACTTTTGAGATCTAATTCCCAAAATCTAATTGAACTGCATAAACCTGCCTGTCCACCAAGCAAACATATAATGTCCTTCTCTCTAGCACGCCATTGGAATTCCCTCCCAACTCTCATCCGCACCACCAGCAGCCTCTCTTCATTCAAAACCTTACTTCACACACACCTAACTTCACTATGGGAATGCTTTTGCTTCCACCCCACATAATCTCCCTACACTATAGCTACTTTCTATAAGATATAATTCACAATAGCCTCCCATTGTCTGGTACCCCTAATAAACTCTAGGAATTAGCATAACTCCTAGAATGGCACAATTCAGTAGCCTAGAAATTAATTGCATGAATTAGCATAACTGTTAAAACATTTGGACTGTTTCTGTTATTGCATTGTGCTAATATGTTAAACTGTTAAAAATTTGTTTGTAAATATTACTCTTATTGTATTGTACTAATATGTGCACTCTACTAATATGTGTTTTTCTATTTGTTTAATTTTGCCTCATTTGTGCACATTACATTTCTCTAATAACTTACACATGTTAAATCTGTAATTTGTAATTTTCTGGAGCTTTTCTCCCCATGACTCCATTGAAAATGGGCTCCTCATGGCCCAATGGACTATCCTGGCAAACAAATAATAAATAAATAAATAATAAATAAATAAAGGAGCTAGCATGTTCCTCTGGGATGTAGCTGTAACTTGCAGGGCATAATCCATATATTGATAGCATATCTTTACATTCATAGTAAGCACTGTTTTTATTTAAAAAAAATAGCCTTTGTTTTTTATGCAAGAGTGATAGAAGAAAAAGGATGGCTGTTCTGCAGGGATGCAAATAAATTGACAGTCATCCTCAAAGTTATTGACAATATCATTCACTAAATTGTCTGCTTTCTCTAAATAAACTTTTTTAAGCTTTGGCTCTTTATATTATATCAGTCATCATTTTCGCCAGCTTATAAAAGTCCAAGAAACATTTTTGATGAAAAAGTCTAACTCTAACATTTAAGTACAATGAAATCTCTCTCTCAAAAAGCCTTGAATCTCTTAGAGAGCAGTCTACATCATAACATTTTAATCTTCTGAGATAAAAGACAAACAGAAGCACACACACTCTTACATTACACATGGGCGCGTGCACACACACACACACACACACACACACACACACACACACACACACACACACACACACACACACACACACACACACACTGCAGTGCTTAATGGAACTAATGTAAGAACATTCACACTCTGCTGATAAATAAAAAGATACATAAAAACTTAATAAGTTATGTTTCAAGGTGCAGAGTCTAAACTTCATAAATATTAACAAATATAATTTAGAAATATAAAACATCAGCAAATGTAAAACAAAAGACTATTAAAACACACAAAAGTGCTATCTTCTGGATATACACTTCAGGATTTGTTTCCTTCTTTGTAAAACTTTTAGACAAGTGAATGGTAAAAGCATTTAGAAACATTATTTGCTACAGACTACATGTTTAGAAACAGCCAACCATCTTTTAGGGAACTGCTTACTGTCAGGATAGGATCAAAATGGGAAGTGGGAACCTCAGAGGACAGAGTGTGGGTGGTTGAGAATGGAAACTCAATAAGTGGTAAAATCGTATGTGCCATTATGTTAAAAAAGGATGCAAACGTAAAATGGGCAACTGTTTTAGGCAAAGATAGTGGATGTGTGACACATGGCAGTGGAAAATAATCATATCTTTCCCCATCGTACAGCTATATCAAAGAAAGTGCATGCATTTGTCTGCAGTACTTGAATTTTCTTCTTGGATGTTAAAATAGAGATTGTATAGTTAGTTTTTATGTGTCCAAACGAAGCCATCATGCAGTAGTAAAGCAACACTGGATGGGTCCGACTGGATCTAGTTAGTAGGGCAGTGATAACCAGAGGCATAGATAGCAGCTGTTTGATAACAACATGCTAGCTGTAATACTTTGACCATTAATTATCTTCTAAAGGCTGTGCAAGGCATGTGCAATCTATAAGTCAGCATGGTCCATCAAAATCTGTCCCATTCAAGGAAGTGCTGTGACTGCAGTGCAAGCTACTTTTCATTTAAAATCATTTAATTTTATCCAGTCATAGATGTCAAAACACAGACAGACACACTTCTTTCAGTCCTTGTTTCCAATGCAACCGCTGATACATTAGAGATTACCTAACATTGCACCGATGATTCTTGGTCAGATCAAGAGGAGTGTCTGCACAATAGCAATCTCAAACTATGGTGTTTTTTTTTCTTTCTTGCAAAGGTGCATAAGAGATAAAAGAATGAGGAATGACAGGGAGGATTTCTACAGCCAGATACACTGAATCTGTTTAAAAATTATACAACCTCTTTAAATTGGAAGGGGAAAATGGGAGGGAGGGGGGGTTAGTGCTGGCTGCCACACTTGTATCTAAATTAACCCATGCCAACGATGTGTTTTCCAACATCACTATGGGCAAAGATTGGAAAAAAGGCATTTTTAACTCAATCACTGATACAAATGAGAAAAAAAGACTGACACACTGAATGAAGCAGAAAATGGGCATTACAACTTCCCTGTGTCATGTACTTCCTAAGCTCTGTTTGCTTATTTGTATCACATAGCTGAAGGATGAGAAAAGAAGAAATATATCTGCTGAGGAAGTGCTAAGAAAACTCAGAGCTCAGATGATCATAAGTTAAGTGGTGCTGGGAATTTCCTTCAGTAGCTTCTCACCACAAATTAAGCTCCACTGATAATATTCTCCGTACATTATTTTCCTTCTCACATTTGACACTGTATACTTAGGTTTGCATGTTACTACTGTCTTAGTGCCCTAAACTATGGACTGTTAGTTACACTTATGCTCAGCTTTTTACTGTATGCTACTGTTCACCATGCCCTGCATTTGGAAGCTTCGTTTACATTGAAAGCAGCACATAAATGTCTTATTAGAAATGTCTCTAATAATATAAACAACTACAAGTAACTTGTGATTACTGACACCAGCGTTACATTGTTACATTTGGTTTAGACATGTCTGATATCCAGTGTTACATTGTTACATTTGGTTTAGACATGTCTTAAATCCAGAGTTACATTGTTACATTTGGTTTAGACATCTCTGATATCCAGAGTTACATTGTTACATTTGGTTTAAACATGTCTGATATCCAGCATTACATTGTTACATTTCATTTAGACATGTCTGATATCAGAACAGAGCTGAAGAATACATTCTTAACTACCACTTCACATAACAAGAAGAAATTATTTCAAATAGGGAGTAGGGGGTTTGCGGTTTGCATGATGGTTAAGGTGTTTACCTCACAGACAAAGTACAGGGTTTGATTATCACCTTTGAAGGAAACTGGCTAGGCCTAAAATGGCCCACAACGGCAGCTTGCCTAGTACTTCACTATAAACCTATGGAAGTCGAGCTGCAACAATTAGTAAAGTCAAAGATGCTGTAACTGCATATTAAACCTGACCTACTTATCTGATATTTACTAAATGGATGCTACTTTACTTAGCATATTTATCTCAGATTTTGTCATTCAGAATGCAAGCAGCTTTAACATTCATTTACATTCCTTATTTTTTCTTCACCAAAAAGGCTATGCTTGTAAGAATTATCTAAGCAGTAAAACAATATGTGATATTCATGCTAGATACATTCTTTTCTCTTAGTATATAAAAACTATGTATGTATTTACTATACAATTCTGTTCATTCTCAAGCTTGCACAAAGATATGAGGGAACTTTTTTGTTCTTTAGTCTGACATTGTCAGTGAATGTTGTATGACCATTTTCTGAAATCTGATGAAAAAAACAATTCATGTAAGTGTTTGTCCTGAGAAAGTAGCTTTCAATTCTGTAAAGTGAAAAAACATTATTTTTGAATTTGACTGCAAGTTCTTAAGATGTGAAATTGGAAGTGGGTGCTTTATCAGAAGTAAGTAAGGATGTATGTAAAGCAAATATGAACAGAAAATGTAAGCCAAAATGATGGCTGTGTCACCAATAATGTCATGATCATTTACATCTGCTTTTCTGAGCATCTCTCTTTCTGTCAGCTGTGATCCCAAGAAAACAAATTCCACACAGTCAGCTACTAAACAACACAACCATCCCCCATAACCCATCAGTGATAGAAACAACCCTGTATCACCTCTGATGCATGTATTATTTTTCCAATTATTAAATGATTCTTGGTCTTCTGAATCGTCACCTGCAACTGCTACGGTGCATTAGGTGATGTAGACAACGAATTGCTGAAATGGCTAATTCTATTTAATTTCAGGCTCTGACTGTGACCACGTCCTTTTCTTCCTCAGTTACTGTCACATCATACATTGTCGATTTTGACAAGATAGCGAAGGGAAAAAGGTCATCACTGAAATAACGGGGCAGCGCTGGCAGCGAGATGGTGGGTTGAAGCTGGTGTGCACTGGCTGTGCTGTCGGCTTCGCTTCTGTGAGTCTGATAACTAGCTGACTGCTTATATCCACACCTGGCAGTTGATGTGGCCGGTAGAATGCCACATTCAGCAAAACCTTTCAATCATGTCTATGTACCGTGAGCATAATCAAAGCAATGATGCTGTCAAATTCGATACCAGGGACCTCTTCTTCCAAATTGATGGCCTGTTTACAGGCTGCATGCCCTGGTCACTTTAAATCAGACTGATTAGAAAGAGAGAAACTCTCAGTGCCATACCAGGAACTGCAAAATGCAAATCTCTAGTTTCAAAGAAGGCTTCACAACACAGCTGTCACAACTGTGCAGTGCCATTTTTCTTGTGACTGTTCAATCCACACTTTTGACTTATCTTGTTTCTCAAATGCCTTAAGGCATTACTCAGTAGTTCTCGGACTCTATCAATTTTGTGTGTCCTACCAGAAACTGATTTCTTCATCTAAGTATCAGCAGTAAATAAAGTAATATGCTACATCCTTTAAAATGCTTTATTGGCCTTAATTGATAGTAACTACTTTTATGAAGGGGGTAGCTTATAAGAAGGATGTCTGTTAAAAAGGCATAAAAGAGTATTAATTGAGTAAGCTAGACCACAATCATCTGAGATTTTGTAAAATAACAGTTTGGGCACTGGATGGACTTTCACACAGTAACATATTAAAGAACCCTGACAGCTGTTACAAGTTTGTTTGGATAAAGATCACATGGGTGACTAGTTCTGAAAAATTACCAGGTTAACAATTAGTTCACAGACACACACAGCATCAGCAATATGGTTCTGGCAATGTAAAATAAACCACAAAAGTATTGATGTCACCTAGAAAAAGCACCCCCTTCTACCACCCATAGGGTGGGGGATCTAGTTCCTTAACTTCCAGACATAATTGGGTTCCTGTCATATGTCTAAGGACTGTAAGTGTGATCCTCAGAACTGAGACAATTTAAGTATGATTCTGGGGAAGTGCATACTAAGTGCAAAATTACTGCAGCTTAGAGAATTCTGAGAATTCTCTTTTCCCAGAGGTGAAGCAGTCTTAAGAGTTTACAAATGTATATATATATATATATATATATATATATATATATATATATATATAAATAAATATACACATACACACACATATGTACACATACACACATATCATACAAATACCTGGGGTATGAAGTGTGCATCCCTCTCACATAAATTATTTTAAATGTTTAACAGCAAATCTCACAGTTCATTGTCACTTATTCAAGCTCTCCAGTTACTTCAGGGCAGTGTAAGTAAGATCCTAGCCTGCAGCAAAGCTGATCAAAAATGTTGCATCTAACAAGACAAACAGCATGTATTGAGCCTATATTCCCAGATCTGAATCAGCAAATTTGATACTGAAAGATAAACACGTTTTCATAAATGTTATCACACAAAAAGGTACAAGTTTCAGATGATAATTCAGCAGATACATATATGGTGCTTTAATAAAGATATATTACGTTCTGTGCAGATTTGTAAATCATCTAATAAGCAGTAGAAACACATATTGCATACGGTAGTTTCTTGACATTTGGCAGGAGAAATGTTGTTGCGTGATGTGTATTTCCTTCCATTCCTAGTAATGTTTACTTGTATAACAAAAGCACTGTTATTAGTCAGTGGGAAATTGCTTTGAAGTGAATGTTGCAACCATGTTTTGTGTAACAGATGGTCTGCAGTAAGATTTTTGTCCGTTTTTTTTTTTGAAGAAGATACGAATTCTTATTATAGCCATTAACCATGTGACCAATGATAAGTCACATGACCTCTTTGGAGACATGGTAATATCTGGAACTTAATTTTAATTCTTATTAGTTACCACACAAACTGGATAAGAACACACTCAGAGATAATGAATCCAATAAAAGTTTTAATAAACTCCAAACAGCACAAAAGGTAATGTAAAGCACTTTTCGTCTGGTCGATTCACCAGACTTCCTCAGACCGTCTGGGGTCTGAGTCTGAGGAAGTCTGGTGAATCGACCAGACGAAAAGCACTTTACATTACCTTTTGTGCTGTTTGGAGTTTATTAAAACTTTTATTGGATTAATTACCTCTGGGTGTGTTCTTATCCAGTTTGTGTTGTTGCTGTGTCTGCCTTTGTTAATTTCTTATTAGTCACCAGATATACACGCATTTTAAAATGGAATAAAGTTAATATTGCTTTTGTAAGTATATGTAAATATATTTATAGCAACAGCTGAACAATCAGCCATACTTTATTTATCTCATTTCTTTCGTGTAAGGCTACCATAAGACATATAGAGCAGTCACTATAAAACAAAGAAAAAATGCTCTATTTTTCAATAATATGGATATTATGTGGGAATCCTACTTCTCGATCTCTTAGAAGAAGAAATCTGGGCAAAGCACAATATAATGGGGTCGGCAAAGGCCCCAAAACAGCTTTTAAATATTGCTCTTTGAAACTTAGAAAGTTGTTAGAATAACATGATTTGTGTTAGCCTGCATTTTCTGAAGGATATGAACTCTGGAGCTCAATTATATGTCTTTATTTAGTGACTTCAGTTATCTGCCAGAAAACCACACATTTTATTAGTAGGAGACCAAAACTATGAGGTGAAAGTCTGGACAGTTGAAAGGCATGGTGGACGTTAAAACTGTCTAATATATGGGCAAAAATGAATGCAGCCACAGACAACATAGCTCGTTTCATAAGTAAAATAATACAACCCATGAATGGTCATCCTGCAGTTTTAATACAGAACTGAAGAGATAAGACACCCGATGGATGGTCATCCTGCAGTTTTAGTACAGAACTGAAGAGCTAAGACACCCCATGGGTGATCATCCTGCAGTTTTAGTACAGAACTGAAGAGATAAGAAACACCATGGATGTTCATCCTGCAGTTTTAGGACAGAACTAAAGAGGCTGCATGGAGCTGACTGCTAAAATTGTTCATAGGTTCATAGGTTCATAGGTTCATAGGTTTATACTATGCTATCTGCCCTAAGGCATTTATAAGCCTAGCCCAAATTTTTGTGGCTTACCCCACCCCTTATATGAAAAAATACTGTGCCCATTAGTTTGTTGTGCCTCTGTCCAGCAGTGACACAGAGATGATTCCCGGGGTAAACCTACGATCTCCCATCCACAGGTCAAGATTTCTCTTGAACAGAGCCAGCGAGGTGCTCTGCCTCACATGGACCAGGATTCTATTCCACAGCATAGGGAGTCTCTGAGTGATAAATCTATCCCTCCAGCACGTCCTATTTATGTCCGTGCTAAGGTTTAAGTCGCTTGCTCTAGTGGTTTTGGTGGATTTGGATTTTCTGAGGTGGAGCATGTCCATTAATTCCGGGTTGGACATGGCCTTGTATGTCAGGCACATGTCACCTCTGAGCAGACGGTATGCGACTGAATAGAGCTGGAGTTTCTTCAATCTGGCAGCATATGACAGATTTTGGAGTCCCTTTATCCTTTTGGTGAGGAACTTTTGGGGTCTCTCCAATTGCTGCAGATGTTGGGTGAGATACATCCCTTAACACATGCCATACTTTCAGCTTACACATATTTGTTTTGGATGAAAAGTTATCTTACCTCTCTCTGTGAGGCTGAAGCTTGTACTGATGGACAGCTACACACTACTGCAGTATACCTTATGCAGGTAAAATACATACTAAGCTACGAAGTAAAGGATTGTATTCCTCATAGTGTGAAGAAATAGAAGTTTAGCTTTGGTGCATTATGTTTGTGCTACAGATGCAGTGTTGCACATACCTTTATATGCTTCTCAGTGCCTGCAAAATGAAACCATTTTAAACTGCACTTTAAGTACTCTGTCTTTTAACAACATTAAATGATTTTAATAATTAAATGATTTTAATAAACAGGTTGTAATATACCCTGCCAACAATAATCTTTAAGTCATACAGTTTCTTTAAAATGTCCTGAACCAAGCATGTCACATTACTGTCGAGTCATTTGCTAGGGAACACCATTACTTGTGCATTCAGAATGTAAAGGGGCTTTTGATAACTACTAGGGCCTGCTTGTTGTTATCTACCTTAACCTTTAAAGGGCTGCACTAGAAATAATATCTTCACTGGCCTGTTATTCAAAACAGCATCAAGCTAATAAAGGTAAGAAAAATCTTGATGATTGGATGGCAGATAGGAAATTCACCCCGGGGATCACTTCTGTGGCTCTGCTCAACATTGGCAAAGGAAAATAATTTTCTTGGGTGGCGAAAGCCAGGGTACCTCTGACTAGGCTTACATAGGCCCTAGGGCCAATAGCCTAGTACCTACCTATGAACCTATGAACCTTAGAGATGCCATGGACAGGGTTCTTTGCTCTTAGAGAGATTTTTTTAACTTTGTAGTATCATATTTTTCCTACCTTCCAATTTGCATTAGAAATCAATAGAACTTGGGCAAATTTAAGCTCCTATTACAAATATCAGTGTTAGCTGAATAAATGAATATTATTGCTGTGCAAGTGCCCTTATGTTTATTTCTAACAACCCGTTTATTTGCATCTGGTTCTAGATTATTCAGTCTATTATAGGTAGTCTTAGGTCAAACATGACTTTGGCTGCCAATGTGTAAAGTGCTATGTATCAATGTGTAACTCTTTGTGCAAATATTATTGCACCTTATGGTTTGTGTTCTTCCCTTATTGAGTCGAGAGTCTTCAAACAGTCCTATACAGTTAACAAATCATTTGTGTTATAAACTTCTTTTTCTACAGTGGTTTTCCGAAAATCTGTGCACATTTTCTTGAAAAAGCAGCTGATATATCATAAGCTGCATCTGGTCCATAAGATGTCTGTAGCTGATATGCTGTCCTTGACTGTTTATAACCCTATACTCTACTGCAAGGAAAATAACCACACGATCATTTGTTGGCGGATATTTCCAGAAGTGGGCTACTATGTAAGGGACACAAGCATAAAACGCAGCACATATATAAACTATAAGCAACAGCATGCATAAAGGGAGTCTTACCAGGATATTTTGCTGGAAGTGTTTGACTTGATTAATGTAGAAACCAATCAGTAATATCGTAAACTGAATTCACCTCATATGGCATGTAATTTAACTCACTCCACTTGTACTGTGTAAGTTGTGGGGTTTAATACTCCCTTGTCTGTAACGTTTGATGTTATGTTGTCCCATCTCACCTTCATTCTTGCTGGTTGGGTTCAAAGCCGATCCTCGGCTCTGACAATTTACTAAAGCTTGAGAGCTTTTACTGGCTTGAGGCTACCCCTTATCCCAACATGCCTAGTGGCAGCTACCCAGATCTCGTTTTTCGATTGCAGCATCAAGATTGTTACTACTGGCCTAGGCTAAGTACTTTATGCTTTTTTTCTATTTATCGCTACTTTTTTAATATTTAGTGGTTACATTGACTCGCTAGAGTGTGTTTCATCCCCTGTTAGTCTAATGACCCTTTCTCTGTTTGTTGTGGTGCTTTTTGGCCGTCGTTTTTCTCTTCAGGCCTTGCTTTCCCCTTAGAGCCCATTTAAGTTAGAGGGTTCTTCCCTTTCCTCACCCTTTTTCTGGGATTGTCATTTAAGTTAGAGGTTCTCCCATTGGGGAAGTTGCCATTTAAGTTAGAGGCTCTCCCCCTTCTTTCTTTCTTCTTCTCTTTAAAAAAAAAAAAATAATAATAATATATATTTATATAAGGTTCTTCTGTTGTTGTCAGCCTGTTTGCTGTCACTATTTGTGGGCTGTCAGTGATAGTTTCTGTTTTTCCTCTGTGAATGTTTTACTGACTAGAGTTACTATGTCTAAAGAGTCGAAACCCTCTGGGTTTAAAAAATGCGACTCGTGTTGCAAAAAATGTCCCTTACGGATGGGCACACGAGTTGTGTTTATTGTTTAAGTGCTGTTCACCTGCAGGACTCTTGCTCCATCTGCACCAAACCAGTAAGCTACCTAAGTCATTGTGTTTGAAGTTCCAGAGTCCTGCAGGAGAGGAAAAATAAGCTTATTTTATGTGGCCTCCTGAAGAACCCTTAAGATTCCTCGTCTCAGGGTCCTCAACCAGCTAAAGTGTCCGAGAAGCACTTCAAGCCATCGGTTCCAAGTTTGGAACAGACAAAAATCACTGAGAAGCCTTTGGCTCTGTTAGCTCCCAGCACTGGCTCTGACAAAGCTAAGTCTCCGGAGGGCTCCATCTGTGTCCGCGGAGGCCAGTCCGGACCCATAAGAGATCAAGGCCTTTTTCTTTGGAGCCAGTACACTCTGCTCCACAATCTCCTCTGCTGCAACCTGGAGCAGGCAGTCACCGGTCCTCTTCACACTCCTCTCAGTCCTCCAGGCTTTCAGATCATGACATGGAGAGAGTGATCAACAGGCTCTTCAAGTCACAGGCACTTGCCAAATTACTTTTGAGCCCAGCCCATAAGGAATTGGCTCCTTCCACTCTCCCAGCTTCTCCATTGATTCCTTCTCTGACTCTCTTGCACTTGGAGCCGGAATTCATGGAGGTTGTGATGGTGGAACCGTCAACTCCAGTTTCTTCTCCCTTATTGGTTCCGACGACCATGCTGATCTCCTCAATGTCTCAATCTGTTGAGGGATCTGGGCACCGAAGCTCTCTCACTAGCTCCAAGGGGGAAAGTGGCATCGGACCCTTGTCCGACCCCACTCTCCCTCTTGGAGCTTTGGCGCAGGTGAGCTTGGCTCCTACATCAGCCTCAGAGCCATCGCTCCTGGTTCGGTGGAGATCTCCGGGCTCTTCAGAGCTGGCAGCTCCTTTGACTCAGGACTGTAGTGCCTTTGAGGTGATGAGTGTGCTGTCTCCTGAGACTGCTCCACCCTTGGCTCCATTGGCTCCTTCTCCCTTGGTGCCTGTGCCAGCCTTTGTCCCTCCTCATGCCAAGCATAGGGAACTGGTGCCCCAGGATGCCCCACTGGATGACCCCACTTCTTCCGAAACCTCCCCCGAACACTTGGAGGAGGTCCCTTGGAAAAAATGTAAGAGGAAGCATCTAGACTCCCCTGAGTCTATCACTTTGGATACAGACTTGAATGAGTCTGAAGGGTTCCCACGGTCCCCCTCTGAGGATGTCTCATTTTCAACATCTTGGAAATCCTTAGACAGAGGGGTGGCTGGAATTCCCTAGCCTCTTCTGAGGATGAGTCTTGCATTTGGTTCCCAACCCTTCCACCTCTTGGGTGTCTCTGCCTTTCGACCCACTTTTGTTCATAGTGAGTCGAAAGGCGTGGAGCGCACCAGAGACCATGGAACCAGTTCCGAGGAGACAGAACAAATTTATTTGAGCCACATGCTCTAGGGATCTAAACCTCACCACAACGATAATTAGGATGCGCTGGAGGGATAGATTCCTGTCCCAGAGACTCCCCAGGCTTTGGAACAGGATTCCAATCTACATTAGGCAGAGCCCCTCACTAACACTCTTCAAGAGAAACCTTGACGAGTGGATGGGAAACAGAAAATTTACCCCAGGATCACTGCAGTGGCTCTGCCGGACAGAGGCATAGAGAACTAATGGCTCTGCTTGGCAGAGGCACAGGGAACTAATCTAAGGGGGTGGCAAAAGCCAACACATTCTGGCTAGGCTTATAGATGCCCTCAGGCAGATAGCCTAGTACTTACCTATGAATCTATGAACCTATTACAGCTCCAGAAGATAAGTCTTTCCTATCCAAAGGAGTCCCTTTTGATGCCATGGTGGTGGCAGCAGTCACCAAGAAGGAACATGTGGAAACTTCTGTCCATCCGCCGAACAGAGAGTCTCGTACGATGGACAGGTATGGGAAGCATATGTTTTCTTCAGTGACCTTTACTCTCAGGTGCTGAATTACTTGTCACACTTCACACGACTTTAGAGGGATCTCCTGAAGGAGCTAGGAGATACCCTGCAAGATCCTACAGCTGAGGGAATTGCGAACAGGGCAGCTTCCCAGCTTGGGATCTTGACCTCCGTGGTTAACTCCTCCATGAGGCTCATTTCTTATGTGGCAGATGGAGCAAGTAGGGCAGCAAGTACTGGAGTAGCTTTACACAGACACTCCTGGATGCGCCTTTGTCAATTTGCAGAACATTTTAAGTCTTCATTTACCAACACCCCCTTCGATGGCTCATCCTTATTTGGGCATCAGGTAAAAGAGACTCTCACCAGGTGTGAACAGGATGGCAAGACTCTCTCTGCCATGAGAGTTTGTTTTTCCACTCCATCTAGACCCTATCCTAATGGTCAGAAGAGTGGAAAGATGTGGTTCTGAAAATCCCAGGGATCTTCACTTGACACACATGGAGATTTTTCCCCCAGGGGCAGAGGGTGAAACAACAATGGAAGATGCTGCCCTTGTGGCAGGGGGGGTCCACAACAGCAGGGCGACAGAGATACTTTCTCTGCTAGGCCCTTCCAGCACTCCTGAATGGAGGCCCCACTGTCCACCACTGGAGGCAGTCGGGGGCAGACTATCACTGTACCCAGCAGCCTGGCAATCTATCACGAGAGAAACATGGGTACTGTCGATAATATCCAGGGGTTACAAAATTCCCTTTTCTCAGTTCCCCTCAAAAGACAAACATTCTATCCCAGATGTTCCACCCAGTCTTCGGGATCATGCAATCCTAGAGGTTCAACAATTGCTAGAAAAAAGAGCCATCCAGGAAGTCCCCGCAGACCAAATCGGATCTGGAACTTACTCAAGGTTCTTTTTAGTTCCAAAGAAGACAGGGGACTGGAGACCAATCCTGTATCTCATCAAGCTAAACCAATCGGTAAAAAAGACAAAGTTCCAGATGGTGACACTGCAGTCCATTCTTCCCTTCTTGGGTCAGGACAATTGGATGTGCTCCATAGATCTTCAGGACGTGTACTACCATATAAAAATGGACAGGCAATCCAGGAGATTCCTACGCTTCTGGCTGGGATCCAGTCATTATCAGTTCAGGGCCCTGGCCTTTGGTCTCACCACAGCTCCCAGGGTGTTCACCAAGCGTATGGCAGTGGTCACAGCTCACCTGAGGTGTCTAGGATTCCATGTGTTTCCATATCTAGATGACTGGCTCCTCACTGCCACCACTGAGCATCAACTGATCAGAGCATGGGACTATACAATCCAAACTTGTTCCCAGTTAGGCATCACCATAAACTATGAAAAAACTGCCTTGTTAGTCTATTACCTTTATTGGGGCAGACTTAGACACAAGACGCATGATAGCAAAACTGCCTCAAGACAGGGTGTCAACCACTCATCAACAATTTTTTTTTCATAAAGAAGACGAGAGTTCAGGCAAGACAAGTTTTACAAGTACTGGGCTCAATGGCTGCTGCTATTATGCTAGTTACTTTAGCATGCTTTCACATGTGGATTCTACAGTGGCTTATTTTCACTCAGTGGTCTTTCCAGGATCTGCCAATGTCACAGATGATCTTGATCATGGAATCTTGCAAAAAGGACCTCCTATGGTGGCTTGTCTCACCCCAATTGACTCTGGACAGACCCTTTCTAGACCCCCATCTGATAGCCACAGTGACCACAGATGCTTCCCAGATGGGGGGGGGGCATTATCTGGGACAGACTGTCCACGGAATGTGGCAACCTCACAAGTACCATTTGCACATCAATGTTCTAGAGATGAGAGTGGTGCTTCTGGTGTTGCAAGAACTTCAGGACTCTCTACCTACTGGGACCTTTGCAATTCAGACAGACAATATGTCAGTGGTATGGTACATCAACAAGCAGGGCAGAACCAGATCTTACCCCTTGTGTCAGCAGGCACTTTGAGTATGGTAATGGGCGATGTCTTCCCAACGTTCTCTGATTGTGAAGCATATTCGCGGAAAATCCAGCATGATAGTGGACAGGCTCAGCAGGGCTATCCTCATGCCTCATGAGTGGTCCCTGAAGCAAGAAGTTGCGGACTTGATTTTCTGCAAATGGGGCCAGCCATGCTGCAATCTTTTTGCCATTCCCCTAAACAACAAATGCAGCAGCTACTTCCCTCTAGTTCCCCCTCCATGACAGTCACCCACGGATGCACTTGTCCAAGATTGGCCTCCGGGTCTACTATATGCTTTTCCATCTTTCCCTCTCATTCCAAAGGTACTTCAGAAAGCAAAATCACTGGGTTGCAAACCCATCCTCATTGCTCCTTACTGGCCTCATCAGATATGGTTTCTGTTTCTTCACCATCATCTTCAACTGGAGCCTTGGATACTGGATCAGGTTCCGGACCTTCTGACACATCAGTCAGGCGGGCTTCACCCATCTCTTCAAACTCTTAAGCTAACTGCTTGGTTACTCCATTTCCAGTCTTTTCCAGGCTCCCATACATTTTCCCTACTGTACAACACATTCTAGTGTCCTCCCACAAGCCCACTACCAGGAGGCTTTACACAAGCAAATGGAAGAGGTTCTCTTATTGGGCCAAGAGTAATAACATTGATCCTTTTAAGGCTCCTGTTCACAAGATTCTTGACTTTCTGGCTGAAACCTTTGAAAAAGGGGCAGCTGCAGCTACTATTAGGGTTCAACTGGCTGCCATCTCCAATTTTCATGTAGGAGACTTGGGTTCTAACATTATGTTCCATAAGTTGTGCAGAACATTCTTATGAGGTACAACACTTTTATGGCCCCTGCTAAGAGACCCCCCTGGGACCTAAACTTGGTTTTAGCTTCAATGGTTCTGCCTCCCTTTGAACCAGCAGCATCTTGCCCTCTGACATTTCTATCTTGGAAAACCCTCTTCTTGGTTGCTATAACCTCAGCTAGATGGGCTTCTGAATTACATGCTTTGTCTATTTGCCCGCCGTATCTTATTTTTCACAAAGACAGAGTCTCTCTAAGGACCAATCCTACTTTCTTGCCAAAGGTTTGTTCGGAGTACATCTTAAATCATTCCATTGAGCTTCCTGTGTTCTTCCCCAATTATGGCAACAAGGCAGAGTATAGATTACATCAATTGGATGTTCATAGACAATTACATTTTTATTTACACAGGACCAAAGACCTCAGAAAATCAGACCAGTTGTTCATATCCTTTGCTGACAATAAGCCAGGTTATCCAGTTTCTAAAGTGACTTTATCAAAATGGCTGTCAGACGCAATCACTTACTCATATGGTTTGTGTAAAAGGATTCTTTCAGGAAGGCCCAGAGGACATTCAACCAGGGCCTTAGCCAATTCTATTGCCTTTCAAGCCAAATTGCCTTTAGATTCAATCTGTGCTGCAGCAACATGGGCAAATCCTCATACCTTTATCTCTCATTACAAAATAGATGTGGTCTCTTGGAACAGGGCATTCTTTGGTTCTACCATCCTGAAGAGTTTGTTCCAGTGAGCCACCCAAGAACCAGGTGCTGGGGACACAGTCCCAACCACCAAGAATAAAGGCGAGATGGGACAACATAACATAAAGAAGTTATGTACCTACCATAACGTTCCATGTTTGTTGTCCATCATCTCGCCTTCCTTCTTGTGTCCTCCCCCCTCCTTCCCCTTCCTGGAGGTTTGGAAGGAGTTCTTTATTGGTTACACTGGCTGAGTTTCCTGCTGACATACCAGGTTAGTTAACCATACAGTGTCTTTTCCTCTATCCTTCCTACCTTGATGTATAACAGCTTAGTAAAAAAAAAAATAGTTTTTTTTACTATATATGTCTAGTGTGGGCTATTACAAATGAGATCTGGGTAACTGCCGCTAGGCTTGTTGGGATAAGGGGTAGCCTTGAGCCAGTAAAAGCTCTTGAGCTTTAGTAAATCGTCCTAGTTGGAACCAAGGATCAGCTCCGAACCCAACCAGCAAGAAGAAGGAAGGTGAGATGAAGGACAACAAACATGGAACGTTATGGTAGGTACATAACTTCTTTTTTCTCAACCTCATACATCACAGTAGCAGCACAAATTCTGACAAATCCACTAAAAATTTCTAAGCGATCACCATGCACATGCACATACACACACACAATCACACAATCACACACTCACACAAACACGAGCGCGCACACACAAACACGCACACACACGCGTGCGCGCGCACACACACACACACACACACACACACACACACACACACACACACACACACACACACACACACACACATTCTCATAGACACCACCAAAAAGCATACTCATTCCTGCACCCTTTGTTGTAGACAGCAAGCCCACTGACCTCATATATACAAACCCTATGGTCAGAACAACTCCAAGAAGGGAAAAATCTTCCAAAAGAAGGGAATCATTGCAGGCGCATAATTAGAAATTGCACCAGAACAGTGATCAGCATTATGTTTATTGGTGTGTTGGCTATTGATGCTGGAGGATTTTTACCTTAGCAATCTACAAATACACACACACACAAATTATATCTCCCCTTGCACCACCTTACTCATGTATGTTAACCCTATCCCTACACACTGCATTGCTAAAAACCTGTTCCATAACAGTTTCACTAATCGAGACAAGAGGACACAGAACATGCACAACACCAAACAGGCACAACACTAATCTACTCCATAACCTAACCAGAATTCTAACCCTAAGTCACACTCACATACACATACTGCTTGCTACAATACAAACTTGCACATTCTCATAACCACCACCTTTTTGAATTTGTTTTCCTGCACACACCTGCATGACTGCACTATATAAAACTTGAATTCAACCAAATGTAATTCACACAAATGTGCAGTCACTCATTTTTTGTCTCTTATTTGTGTTTCAGTCATTTGTGTTGTCAAAACCAAATGAATAATGGCTCTATATATATATATATATATATATATATATATATATATATATATATATATATATATTTATATACAGATATATATATATATATACAGATATATATATATATATACAGATATATATATACAGATATATATATATATATATATATATACATATATTTATATATATACATATATATATATATATATACATATATTTATATTTATATATATATACATATATATATATGCATACACATGTAGAAGTAGATAGATATAGTTATATATAGATAGGCAGATACATCAGGGGTAGCATTCCCCATGAACATAAAAGAAATCCCCACACATACATTACATATAAATAGAGCCATGCTCCTTGTGTTTGCATCTCATAACTCAGTATCTCTGCACCAAACCAGTAAGCTACCTAAGTCATTGTGTTTAAATACGTATGAGCGCTGATAGAAATGCATGTTCATTCACCTCTATTCTCCTGTGCTGATAAAACAAGAGCACAGTTGCTGGTTTGGATGGTACATGCCAATACAGCCTGCATCAGGTTACAATGTTTCAGGGATTTTGAAGTGTACATTGCAAAATAATCCTCATTTACAGTAAACTCAGATCATGGGAAAAGTATATTCATAAACCGATACCCCAATAGGTGTAAAAATTGATATAAAATAGAAGCAATAAATCATCTTTATTCTTACATTTATGACACTCCTGAGACATATACTTATAGGAGCAACTAATATTGAATCAAATATGAGGTAATTTCATTTCAACTGTAAAGATCAAACATTTCAGTAAAGTCGTACGACAACATTTTGTGAAACTGAAATTACAGCCACGTGCAACAGGAAGTGTTTTGTAG
This sequence comes from Protopterus annectens, assembly GCF_019279795.1. Taxonomy (NCBI): domain Eukaryota; kingdom Metazoa; phylum Chordata; order Ceratodontiformes; family Protopteridae; genus Protopterus; species Protopterus annectens. Next base: position 945,773,707 of record NC_056748.1, read on the forward strand.
AAATATAATTTTAAATTGAACATGTATTTTCATGTTAACTCAAACATGCTGTGACATATCTAAGTATTTAGAACATTTTAAAAAAGAAATTTGGTTGTTTTGATTAGTGAAATTCTTTATTACTAAATCTCTTTATAATATAGTTCTGTCAAGATGCTCAAAAATGAATTTTAAATTAATCATATTTCATTTCTGTTTACATCTGAAATCATCATATTATATCCTATTACATTATGCTACCTGAAAGTTAAAAAATATCATATTATACCTTCTACAAAATAAACTACCAAAAAATGCTTGCATTAGTTGAAATTAGAATGACATTCCAACAAAGTGGACTTTACAAGATTTAATAAAGGTTTATTGCGATGTATGTTTTAACGCAGTAACACTAATTGGTTCCTACATGTACTGCAACATATGTATATAATTGCTATTCTTCATGAAATGTTTTTTAATTTTCTGGCCCATCATTCCTAGCGTGGGTTCTTACTGCCTCTTGATGTCTTCATTCTGACTTGTGCTCACCTTGCTAGTCTCTAGACTTCCTTCATTTCCCTGGATATCTGCCCAGGCTAGCTGTGCTAGCTGTATTGTCATGCACTCCTAAACTCTTCTCCCTGCCTGTACACTTCTGGAACCCCTCTCTTTTCTCTTATGTACCAAACTCCATGCCTGCAGCACGTGTGAATCTCTCTCTTTTTTCTCCTGCGTCACAAATCTCAAATCTTCCTCAAGATTTTGATGCCCATGTCCTTTCTGCCGGCCTTGCCTGGCACAGCTCATAGTTCCCTTTTCTGCCTGTTGTTGTTGTCATTGCCCATCCCTGTCTCTCCCTTACCTTCTTGTCTGTCACACCTCCTATCTGCTCTTCTGTTCCGCCCAGTGCTTCTTGTTCCTCCTCATTAGTAGTGACGCGTTCCACTCCATATATTTCTCCTCTATTCCGACTCCCGTTGCTTTTCTCATTTTCCATCTTGCGCCTTACTGTTCCTGGGCCACCTTAGTCTTTAATCTCTATTCCATCTTTTTTTTTCTTCTTTTTAGGGATTATTTTTCCTTAAGCTCTTATCATTTGTGTTTGTTTGAATATTGTATATTGGTACTTGCTAAGCCTTTTTGTATGGATTCTTTACAAGATTTTTTTTAATCTTGGTTACTAACAGGTCTGTTTGATGAGTTAGTATATCCACAGGCCTATTTATGCAACTCTGCTTGTTTAGTTATATTTATGTTGTGTCCTTTTTTTTTCTAGTAGATTTTTCAGTTCCATAAAACTTATTGACACACCACTCTCCAGCACATTTAATAGCTGCAGTATGTGTTGTCTTCTGCTGCCCATCTCTAACATTCTTCACCTTCCAGAAGCCCAGCTGTCAGAGCTGCCTCTTAGCTGTCCTTCTCTGCTGCTACTTAACATTCTGAGCCTGAAAACATTGATGATGATGAGTGAACAGGACATGTAACTTGACTATTCACAGCCTGATTGGCCAATCTGTGATGCCAGTGTTTTCTTTAACTCTTGACTGATTGGAAAGAGCAGCTTTCAGATACCAACACTTGAAGTTCCCTTCAGCAGTTTTTCCTATTGATCCATTGCTTAGAAATATACTTATCTCCAGAGATTATGTTTCCAGACACACAGTAGCCGTAAGATCCCAATCTGAACATCTCTCATTTCAGGGATCTGGTCTCAGGCAGTTAAAGGTACATTCATTTTAAAAATATCCTTTGCCAAGAGTACTGATCCCAGGCTTGACTGCACCAACTGCAAAGAGTCCTTTGTGTCTGTCTTATCCCTTATTTTACAGTATTATCTTTTACTTCCCTTATCTGGCCTTACCTATCTGTTTTCTTTACTGATGAGGCTGTCCCCTTAGCCTTTGTTTTGTGGTTCTAGTTTTGGCTCTGGCTGGCCTCTTCTCAGCTGTCCCTCTGTCAACTTTCTCCAAACCCTCTATGCTGGCTAGAGTGGCTGGAGAAATATGACAGCTTGGTTGTGACGTGCAGGTTGCTGTGTTATACCAGCTAGTAAGACTCACAAATATCAACTCTACAAGTACACCATGCAGTGGAGTAACATTGTAGCCTTTTAACTGTGCACTTGGCTGGAATGTCCAATAAGGCATGGCTATATGGAATGAGTGGAGCATACCACTTCTGCATCTCATAGGGGAGGGGGGAATCTACAAGAAGTTGAGTCATACATAATCAAGCAACTAAATGTTTCATGGCAAAGCAGTTACGCAGTGCTTATTTTAACATTTGTCACAGCTTCTTCTGAACATGAAAAACATAGCCCTGATAGAAGTATCCTAAAGAAAACTTACTTAGACCAGTTGTGAACTGGAAGGCAACATCTCCAAAATGAATTCTGTAAGAGTGTGTACACCTTCGAGTCTATTACATGCACTTCCTATGGGAAATGGTTAATAATTTGTAGACAAATGGTACAGCATGTAACTTTAGAAGAAGTAAATTAACTCTGTAAAGTAATTGGTTGCCATTATTTCATACAGAAAAAATATTATACATGCAGAAAAATGGCTGAGGTCACTGTTTTGAATAGGTTTACCTTTACAAAGGTGAAACACACTCGTGCAATTGCTCATATGAGTGAATCGTAACCACAAAAAACAAAACCGAGACAGTTTCCAGTGTTCGAAAATCAGCAAATCGAAAAGCAGATTCGCTGATTTTCGAACATAAATGTCGAATACAAAATGTAATGAAGTGTAAAGCAGGGGGGCAAGCTCCCCCACACCCCCCTACTTTAATATACTAACTCCGAGATCACACTACAGTGGGGAAAGGGACCATTTTCTGATCCCCACTATAGTGCAATCCACCCCAAAATGCCGAATCTGCAATGAGCAAATGTCACTGTGCATTCGCTCACTGCACATTCAAACCTTTTTGTCTTTGACGTTTGCAAACTTTGCAAAACCTCCTTTCGCACATCTGCTGTTCCCCTGTGTGCAAAACACACACATGAAGGTAAACCTTTTGAATACAATACTTTACACTTGATTGAAAATACTGCCCTCTCCCAACTAGCACTGTCAGACTGAACTTCCCTTTGGATATTCTCAAATCTAGTAGCTTTCTCCTATGGTATAAGAGAGATAGAGAAATAGACATAGATCTCTATTCCCCTCAATAAAAATAAAACAATAACTAAATCCAACATGCTAGGCATTCATAAATAAAGGTAACCAAGCTGAGCTTGGTTTCCTGGCATTAAAAAGAGTCCAAAGTTTAGAGAAGTGGTGACAATTTTGAAAGGATTAAGAAGTACACAATAGTTACCCTATAAACATGTAATATATAGCAGGTTCTGCATAGTGACCATCTGAAATGTTGAGACCTGTTAAAGTGAGTCCTGAAATGCGGAGACCAAATGGTCAAAAGATCAGACTTGCATATACTAAGTCCGATACCACTTCTTGGAATATTCCTTTTTCTCTGAGTTATGGCAGTCTCAGAGTTGGTACATATAAGTTCAGGGTGGGGGTGGTATGGAAGGCTTGGCTCCCCTGCAAAAAGAAGTTTAAAGCAGAAGAATGATTTCTGAAATTCACTCTTCCCCTGTATTTATTTCGGGGTTGGGGGAGTTCAGCTTATCAGCACTCGTCAGAGTGCCAACATTTCAGAAGCGAGCCATTCTGAGCACCTCATTCTCTGTATCATAGTGACTAGTACATGTCAAAACATATAGATCTGCAGGAAAGTGGCAGTGATTGACAACACTTCAACCATTTGCCAACCCATCAAAGAAAAATGGCCAAACCAACTATTGCCAACAGTGGAGTGTTCTTTTTTATCCACTTTTGTGCAACCTCAGAGTAGGTATATTTATGTTTGGGGGTGGGTGGAGATTTACCCCATATGAGGGGTGCAGGGGCACTTGCCCTCCAGCAAAAATAGCTTACCTTTGAGGTTCACAGAAAATAGTTTCAGCCATTTCTTTATCCTTGTGGACTTGAATTCATTTAAATTGTTGTCAATCAAATGACACGAATCCAGGTCAGAATTATGTCAAAATATATACCAGAGATGAAAGAATGGCACCATTTGCACAGACACAAAAAATATAAGTGTGGCATTCTTTATTCCTGTCATTATGTGACAGTCCCTGTAGAAAGGAGTAACCGTTCATCCTTAAAATGTTAATTTTGTGAGGGCTGACATGACCAAAGGTGAATCTGGCTTGGGTTTTTTGTAGTATGTTCAGCCTGTGTGCAACTAATGAAATTTTTCTTCTCCCGGAGTTGCATTAAATATAGACAGCAGGCAACTACTTCAAACACATTTAGTTCCTGACCTTACTAACCCTCCGTCCCTTCTTCGTGTGCAGTCAGAAATAATGACTTAATATACGTAAAGTGGTAGCCGCTGTGCATATCACATTATCATGCTTTCCTTTCCATTCTTTTACTTTTAGACCCCAAGACAGGCATGATTGTCTGAAAGGACACTTCTTTCAAATGACACTTCACTGAATTTCATACATTCACCTGAGAATTGCCAGCTAAAGTTGCTGCTCCTCCTCCATGGTACATTATCGTGTTTGTATAAGCAGAAGAAAGTGCTACGATTGAGAGGAAAAGTCTGACCTAATTACATCTGCAATGCAGTTGGATGGATTTTGTGCACCTTAAATTGCTGAGGCACCCCATCCCCCACTCTCTGCCCTGCTTGTCATTCTGTGTCATCTGCTGGCTGGAACCCCTCCACAGAATAGGAGCAGGCACACTATATTGGATAGCAAGGGTGTTAGCCTGGATATTTTGCACACGTTATAGGAGAGATTACTATAAATACGTCTGCATATGGGAGACGGCATGGCAAAATTAAACAGAGAAGATGCACAAGTGACTCTTGATACTGGGCCAACAGTCTGCCAGGTGTCTGCACTGTCTGTACCCAGAGTGGAATTAATGTCACTAAAGCACTTAAGAAAAAGCAGAAAAAAATAGAGGAATAATCCTTGCTGTGGGCTGGATTGCAGCTTATCCATTAGTGATCTGGAGAAAGAGAAAAAGGAATGAAATCTCAACATCCCTTTATCAGATTAGAAATGGTAATTTCAAGTACCCTTAGCTACAGAATTTCACTTGTTTGAAAAACATAAAAAGCATTTAATTTATTTCCTAGCATGAAAATGCTATTGTGAATTCAAGTCTTAAAAGGAATGCTAAGTATTGCTTCATTCAGATGGTGGGTTGTGAACCCACAGAACTGACTGCTGGAAAGAGTGGTGTATAGGGAATGCATGGAGCTTTACATAAGGGTATGGTACGGGTGAAGAAAGAGAGAGATAGGACACAATGATGGAGGAGGAAGTAAAATTTCAGGACAAACGAGTTAATTTTCTCATTTTGCTATCAAACAAGTGCAATTTAAGAAGGGCAATCTCATTTTTATGTACTTTTTTCCCCATATGGTAATCATCCCAAAAAAACAGCAAAATAAATAGCCTATTATCCTGTTAAGGTGACAGGCAGGAAGAACTTCAGTGTTATTCTTTTACAGGAAATCAGGCACAGTAACATCTTTCATGAGCATATAAGCTCATTGACTTACAAAATAGTAATAATTAAGCTTCTAGTGTGTTACACTAAATAGAAATGCACTATAGATATATGTGACTGAAATGTCTCAAAACAATCATTAGTCTGAATTAGGAATCATTGAAATGTATTTTCCACTACAGATATGCACAAGCAAATCAGCCAGACACACTCTGTCAATCAGCAGCCTTTCTAGCACACCTCTTGACTTCTTTCCTCAAGACTTCTAGATAAAAGGCAAAAATAACAGGAGACCAAAATAAAGGATAATTTTTAAATACTATTCTAATTCACCTAAAATGTTAATACAGCAAAATATTTTGCATTAACATGTATTTTCTAAACAATAAGCATGAACCTGTAATGCCTGGCATTATTTTCTGATTGTAATCCTCAGTTATTTATCATAAAATCAAATATCTTTTTAATGGACATGGCAAAAACATGAGGTAAAATCAGGGATGTTCTGCAGATTTCTGGACAGTAAAGTTATGGCTTCCTAGATCAACTGAGGTGTGCCCGTATCCTGCGCAGTTTTAAAAGATGATGTACAGACTCCAAAGTTAGGACCATGTAGATCAGCCTATTAAGTAAATACAGAAAATTGCTACCCTTTGCCTATTACTATTTTGTTGAAGCTCTGGTAATGCAATTTTTGTTTACAAAATATGAAGCACACACATATGAGATAAAGAGATGCTAATGAGTACAGTTGCTATCAAGTAATCTTGCAGAGTGCACAGGTCTTGCAGTCTCATTATATTAATAATCTTCATTTTCTCAGGTCTTCACAAACTTCCTTTTAGGGGATTATGTCTTTCATGAAGTACTGTCTTTCTTACAACATCTGTGTGGTCCTGTCTCTCACTGATGAGTTTTAGCAATTGCACAATGGACACCTATGAATCACAGCATAATGCACAGAGCCATTCATTCCACCCTTGTACCCATGTGCTTTGGTTTGGGTAAATGGCACACCATGCAGACTGATGCCACACAATGACCACAGAAAAAGAAGGGGGTAGAGGGGTGTGATGTACCTTAGATGCTCTACAGCCATACATCTTTGTGTTGCCACATACATCCAATTTGCCATATCAGTGGAACAAATTAGTGGAACACTTAGACATCTCTCACCTCAAAATATAAAAGCCCCAAACTAGTCTTCTTCAGGACAGAATGCTAGTATATTAATTTCTAAAACAACCAGCTGGTATTTAGGATACATCCTATATTTTATATGGCATCTACTATACTGTACCTATTCCCACAGTCTGTATCCAAGGTGCTTTAGGAGTTGGGGAAATTGTTCTATAGCTGTCTGTTCAGGACCAGTGATGACATATAAAGAATAGAACACATACACATGTTCGGACTTATTATTCATTAGGACATATGGTAGAGTCAATGTGCAGCCATGTTCTGCCCTTACTCAGATAACCCAGGTTTGCAGGGGTCATCAACACTGTTATCCTGACCTTCATTTACTTATTTGCACTTTGTTGACTAGGTTTGCAGTACTAGGCCAAATGACCTCTTTTCAGGCAGACTTGAGATATGTCAGTGTAGTAGTTGATCATGTCAGCTGTAGCAGTAATGCTGTTAATGAAAGTGATGTCTCTTTGCATAACTCTCCTTTCTGTAGAACACTGCCAGTATATTCCATCATTTAGGTAACACTTGGAAGGGGTATGCTGGAATACTCCATGGATGTGAAAATAAAACAGATTGCTTTTATTCTGGCTGGGAATTCTGTGCTATCAAACCACTCATTTCTAAAACTAAGTGTCCTTTTAAGTTTATTTCTGAATCAGACTACAGGTCAAAGCATTTATCATCCTTAGTTCAGTGGTCATATACATTTTTATGAACCTCCCTAAACTGCACACCTTTCAGATGACCATCTGTTGATTTGTGCTCCAATTGTTCTAATTTTAGTGCCCCTGGTATTACTCCCCCCACCCCCAGAGCTGGAACTACTTCAGCCATGGGGGGGGGTGGAAAGGGGACAGCAAGAGCCTGTGCTTCACATTTCCATGGCCTTATTATTTTTTTAAACAAACCTCAACATCTTATATCTTGCTTTGAATTTAGGCAAAATAAAGACTAAGTATGGAATTTTTTTACAGATATGTATCTGCCTCAGAAACACTTATTACTCAAATTAAAAGGAAATATGTTTCTTTTTAGTAGCTGATGATGTGAAAAGCTGTAAACCTGATTGAAAAACAAAAAAACAATTCAAACATACAAGGAAAAAAGGAATGTTTTCTGTTCACAAACACATTTCAGTGGCCAAGACTCCCTCCCTCAGTGTCCAACACTCCTTCCATTCCTGGGATATGTTCCTACTATCATGTCTTCAGGCCAATGGCAACTGTGGTGATAGATCTATATTTGTTAGGGACCAGATCACCTCTAGACAAGTTTTAAGAGGCCCAAAAAATGAACTTATAGAACTTCAATTTGAACTAAACAGAACCAGCTATTATTTTATTTCCTGTTACAAGGCATGTCCCCATGTCCCCTGAAGTAATGTTCCTAAACATACTTGATGAACTTACCAGTAATAAGAGCTTCCTCATTTTGTCAGACTTTAACTGCCCCTCAATAAACTGGAGTACCAATACCTATAATGTGGGATATGCTCGAAGGTTTTTGGATCCAATAAATAAAAACTCCATGGCTCAGATTGTTGCCAGCCCCACTAAGGGAATATTATTCTTGGCTTGGTAATTAATATACGATCATCTAGCACAAATCATCTGGTATATCTTTCCCTGGTCAAATTTGATCATAAGCTAGTAAGCTTCACCCTTAAAATCTCTAAATGTACTGAAACCAGTACATTAGAATTCAAAGATTTAAAACATACAAATCTTATCAAATTATATTACATCGTCTTAAAATTCACTTATAGAATTATCACTGCAAATGTTGGTATATCTTTGCAAAGGCATTCTCTATACCCATTTAGAAAAATGGATAGAGATGACAGACCCATTGAGATGGAAATATAATGGGAACTTTAAAAGCAAACTACCCTGGGTGTTCACTGACATAAAATCTACAATAAAAGAAAAAGTTAAAGTATACAGCAAATCAGAAGATCCTCGGATCTAGAAAAATATCAGAAATTTGACTCTTGTTTAGCATCAGATGCTAAAGGGAACTACAAATCCTTCTTTAGCTATATAGGTCAGGAAAATTAAGAAACAGCACCCTACATTTCACCAGGTGATATAAAATGGCACCACCTTCTCTGACCCTGTGAACATTGCCATTATAAGATCAAATAAATTCAGTCCATACTTTACTCCTGAGGTGACTACCGTTAGCTCTCCCATCCCTGATCTCTCAATTCTCATCATCACTGAAGAACATGTACTGAAAGTGCTGTCCTAGTCCAAAAGTACTTCTCCCATGAAATCTGATACTACACCAGGCTGTTTAATATGTGCATCATCATATACAATGTCGCCTAGCACTGGTCCCCCTCAGGTGTCATATTTTAACTAGTAATCTGCTCGGTGACTACTGTGCATCCCTGTTGCTGGGGGAGTGTCCTTATCACAAACAGAAAGCTCTCCCCTCCAGAGTGCACAAACTGGCAAAGCTCATTCCCACTACAACTTTCCCAGTTCCTTGAATTTTGGATCATCTAATTGATCTTGAGGTGTCTGTGCCATAGCAAGAGCTCCATCTCTCTACGAAATGGAAATGGTTAGCACATTTGTATTTTTAGGCTTTATCTGCTAAGGAATTGTTTTTTTTTTTGTTTGCTTTTACTTCAGCCACTTTGTTTCTGAAGCACCTGTCACTGGCCAAAGGGTTTACCTTCTAAGTGTAAGTAGCATATGTTAAGAGACTGCATTTGTACTAAAGTGAACATTCCTAATGTCTCAGAAAACAGAAGAATACAAGGCTGTGAGCTGGTTTCAACCAAATTCAGATGAGGTCTGTTTGATTATTTTTCTGCCTATTTTTTATTATGCAAAATGTGTGGATGTTTCAATAAAATATAACTATATCATAAACACAACCTTTCCCGTTGCTAGAATGTACCCCCCAAAAAATCATCCTTGCACAGTCGCATATAAAAGATACTCTGTTTATTTCAGTTTGTGGCCTTTATGTGCTATTTGGCTTCTTTCATACACAGAATGTTTAGTTAGAAATATTTCCTAAAGTGGATGACCTTGCAAATGACTGCATTTCAGTGAGGGGTACATGAGGCCTTCCTCAACAAGGAGGTATGGGGAAAAAAATCTTTAAACATTTGACATTATGAAGCCAAAGAACTGTCATTTTTGAAAATCCAAGTCACATTATTGAAAATGCAAAGCTGGTCTTTGGAACTTCGAGCTACAGCCAATTTCTGACTCAACATTGGCACAGCTGGATTACCGTAACTAAGCACGTATGTAGTGAGCATTGGCACAGTTGGATTACCATAACTAAGCATGTCTATAGTGAGCATTGGCACAGCTGGATTACAGTAAATAAGCATGCCTGTAGTTAGCATTGACACAGTTGGATTACCATAACTAAGCATGTCTATAGTGAGCATTGGCACAGTTGGATTACCATAACTAAGCATGTCTGGAGTGAGCATTGGCACAGCTGGATTACCGTAACTAAGAATGCCTGTAGTGAGCATTGGCACAGCTGGATTACTGTAACTAAGCATGTCTGTAGTGAGCATTGGCACAGCTGGATTACTGTAACTAAGCATGTCTGTAGTGAGCATTGGTACAGCTGGATTACCGTAACTAAGCATGTCTATAGTGAGTATTGGCAGAGCTGGATTACCTTAACTAAGCATGTCTGTAGTGAACATTGGCAGAGCTGGATTACCATAACTAAGCGTGTTTGTAGTTAGGCTTTTACTTCTTCTTCTTTTGGCTGCTCCCATCAGGGGTCGCCACAGCAGATCAACTGTTTCCATTTCTTCCTGTCCTCTGCATCTTGCTCTGTCACACCAACTACCTGCATGTCCTCTCTCATCACATCCATAAACCTTATCTTAGGCCTTCCTCTTTTCCTGTTACCTGGCAGCTTCATCCTTAGCATCTTTTTCCCAATATACTCTGCATCCCTCCTCAGCACATGTCCAAACCAAAATAATCTTGCCTCTCTGGCTTTGTCTCCAAACCTTCCAACCTGGGCTGACCCTTTAATATACTTATTCCTAATCCTGTCCATCCTCGTCACACCCAGTGCAAATCTTAACATCTTCAACTCTGCCACATCAAGCTCTGACTCCTGCCTTTTTGTCAATGCCACTGTCTCCAACCCATATAACATAGCTGGTCTCACTACCCTCTTGTAGACCTTCCTTTTCACTCTTACTGGTACTCGTCTGTCACAAATCACTCCTGATACTCCACCCACTCTATCCTGCCTGTACTCTCTTCTTCACCTCTCTTCCACACTCACCATTACTCTGAACTGTTGATCCCAAGTATTTAAACTCATCCACCTTTGCCACCTCTACTCTCTGCATCTTCACCATTCCTCTATCCTCCCTGTCATTCACACACATATATTCTGTCTTAGTCCTGCTGACCTTCATTCCTCTTCTCTCTAGAGCATATCTCCACCGCTCCAGGGTCTCCTCCACTTGTTCCCTACTCTCACTACAGATCACAATGTCACCTGCAAACATCATAGTCCATGGGGACTCCTGTCTGATCTCGTCTGTCAACCTGTCCATCACCATTACAAATAACCTTGATGTAATCCCACCTCCATCTTAAATGCATGCGTCACTCCCACCACAGACCTCACCGCTGTCACACTACCCTTGTACATATCCTGTACCACTCTTACGTACCTCTCTGACACTCCCGACTTCCTCATAGAATACCACAACTCCTCTCTAGGCAACCTGTCATATGCTTTCTCTAAATCCACAAAGACACAATGCAACTCCTTCTGACATTCTCTGTACTTCTCCATCAACACTCTCAAAGCAAACATTACATCTGTAGTGCTCTTTCCTGGCATGAAACCATACTGCTGATCACTAATCATCACCTCCCTTCTTAACCTAGCTTCCACTACTCTTTCCCATAACTTCATGCTGTGACTGATCAATTTAATCCCTCTGTAGTTACTACAGCTCTGCACATCACCCTTATTCTTAAAAATCGGTACCAAAACACTTTTTATCCATTCCTCAGGCATCCTCTCACTTTCCAAGATTTCATTAAACAATCTAGTTAAAAACTCCACTGCCATTTCACCTAAACACTGCCATGCTTACACAGATATGTCATCTGGACCAACAGCCTTTCCGTTCTTCATCCTCTTCATAGCTATCCTTACTTCCTCCTTGCTAATCCACTGCACTTCATGATTCACTATCCGCACATCATCCAACCTTCTCTCCCTCTCATTCTCTTCATTCATCAGCCCCTCAAAGTACTCTTTCCATCTGCTCAACACACTCTCCTCACTTGTGAGTACATTTCCCTCATTATCCTTTATCACCCTTACCTGCTGCACATCTGTACTAGCTCGGTCCCTCTGTCTAGCCAATCAGTACAGGTCCTTTTCTCCCTCCTTAGTGTCTAATCTTTTATACAACTCATCATACGCTTTATCCTTAGCCTTCGCCACCTCTCTATTAGACTTTTACTAGTGCACTGAATTCTTTTATTACGCCACGCTGTCTTGATAACATTTTTCCAAACTTAAAGCTCTGTGAGTTTCATTACTTCTTACTAATGTTACAAGCTAAGTCCTTCTGCTCTTCCTACTTTTTCCTTCTGCCTTCTCCAAACCATATGCAATCTGCACTACATCTGTAACCTGTCTTTCATCATCTATAAATTACATACTACCATGCAGACTTCTCTCACACTCACATGCACATCATTCTTATCTGCACTACATCTGTAACCTGTCTTTCATCATCTATAAATTACATACTACCATGCAGACTTCTCTCACACTCACATGCACATCATTCTTATCTGCACTACATCTGTAGCCTGTCTTTCATCATCTATAAATTACATACTACCATGCAGACTTCTCTCACACTCACATGCACATCATTCTTATCTGCACTACATCTGTAACCTGTCTTTCATCATCTATAAATTACATACTACCATGCAGACTTCTCTCACAGTCACATGCACATCATTCTTATCTGCACTACATCTGTAACCTGTCTTTCATCATCTATAAATTACATACTACCATGCAGACTTCTCTCACAGTCACATGCACATCATTCTTATCTGCACTACATCTGTAACCTGCCTTTCATCATCTATAAATTACATACTACCATGCAGACTTCTCTCACACTCACATGCACATCATTCTTATCTGCACTACATCTGTAGCCTGTCTTTCATCATCTATAAATTACATACTACCATGCAGACTTCTCTCACACTCACATGCACATCATTCTTATCTGCACTACATCTGTAACCTGTCTTTCATCATCTATAAATTACTTACTACCATGCAGACTTCTCTCACACTCACATGCACATCATTCTTATCTGCACTACATCTGTAACCTGTCTTTCATCATCTATAAATTACATACTACTATGCAGACTTCTCTCACAGTCACATGCACATCATTCTTATCTGCACTACATCTGTAACCTGTCTTTCATCATCTATAAATTACTTACTACCATGCAGACTTCTCTCACACTCACATGCACATCATTCTTATCTGCACTACATCTGTAACCTGTCTTTCATCATCTATAAATTACATACTACCATGCAGACTTCTCTCACACTCACATGCACATCATTCTTCTCTGTAAATTCCATACAATGCATTTAGCAGTGCTCTTGTGCTAAAACTGAATTTGTAATCTTTGGGGCACTCTGCTTTCTTACCCTTCTGGAAATAAAAGGCAATTTGTTGTGGTGGTCTGCCTAAATTTGCTTTATCACTGTATCACATGCATATTACTATTCTTTGTAAATGTACCATGAGCTGTATCCATCCCTTGTAAATGTCTACCATGTCACTGGCAATCTTACACTGTTATAACTGCATCTGTGATCTTTGGAATTGTCCATTTCTTTTGTCTTTGAAGGAAAATTATATATTTTCTTGTTGTTGTTAACTGTATCTTAATCTACGTCGATCTATTCTATCCAGGCTTCTGCTGAAAAGGCTTTCCACTGAGTCAGACTATCTTGGTAAGAAAGCAAGCAAATAAATAAATCGGACTTTTCCATTAAACAAAAACAAATAAATACATAACTGAATAGTTTCTACTTGTTTTGTATTCTGGCTCCTTCATACTTCACTGGTATTTGGTTCTATGTCTTCTTACTGATATATGACATTACTTTTGTTTGCATTATTTGTGTATTTTTTATTTAAATCTATTTTAATGGAGTATTTTTAGTCTAAGGGCAAGCGGCATTGTATAATACTTATCTTCTTGTTTATCTTTAAATTTCAATTTGCATTTGAATTTGCTGTTTGCTCTTGACAGTTTTTAACTATATGTTATGTAATAAATCACCCAAATAATGCAGAGTAGTTGCTTATGAGTTCAGTTTCCCATTTAATGACAAAATAGGCCATGTATGAATGCTTTGAATGCCTCCTAGTGAACTGCAAGTGGGTGAAAAGTTTTAATTTGATTGGGGCACAGTCTAGAACAGTCGGGCAATCACAGTAGATCATGCCAGGATCTATGCCATTATTATTAATGATTAATAATAATTCTGAAAGATCCAAGTAAGCAAGGAATACAGTTTCTTCTCACAATGTAATGAACAAGCTGGAAAACACTTTGTCTGTCTTATCTCATTCCACATTATAGAATCTATAGTCAGGGTATTACTCTAGAATGTGAACCACAGTGAAATATTCAGTGTGTGATTATCTTGGTATCAGCATATAGCTTAGCAGAAAGGATATGCTGAAGGCACACTTCTAGACAATTTTTTTTGTGGAATACTTGTGTGACATCCAGTCAATACCTCACCAGACTGCCACCAATTAATGTGGTATCCTCCACTTAAAACCTGGGTCTGTAATTAAGGAGCCTCAATCCTCACCTCTAACTCCAGTGTGGGAGCATCAAGGAAAATACCAGAGCAGAGAGCACACAAGAGTAAAATTCCACAATTTCCATTATGAGCACAACAGGAACACACTCTATTTTCCTGGGACTGGACTATGTACCTCTGTCCACCCCAAATGTAATCCCTTATCATACACGTCAGAGCAATGTGTTCCAGTTTAAGACCTCTGACTCACTCACACTCAAAATAAATTTAAATCTGACACACTCTAACACTTATGGAAAGCCTGACATAGATTTACAGCTGTGTCCCCTCCCCAGTACAAAGAGTGGATGGTAAACACTGCCACCAGAGTCAGATAGGTCTACACACCCTTCAAAGGATGATCAGTTATTAAAAATTAAATATCAAAATAAATGATGGCTATGACCAGAAACAGCCCAGCATTTGAGGTGACCTGAGGAGTATCAAACAGGTATAAATACTCTTTAATCTCTAAAGAACACACTGATTGTCCAGCCATAATGCTAAGTAATGAAAAAAAATTAATAATAAGTAAAATGTTTACAAGAATATAAATCAATAACTTTCAATAAAAAACAGAATTCAATTACCAAATATATAAAATTAAATTGTAGGATAGAAGTCCATCATCTTAGAAAAACTCTATCTAAATAACAAAATTTTCCTAATCTAGCTAGATAATACTGTCCCTGATCTAATCTAAAACATAACAGCAAGACAAAGACAGGTTTACAGTTCTGGTGAGTCTTTTTTTCCAGGTATCTTCTGCACAGCACTGTAACAGATTGTAATTCTCAACTAACTGTTCAGCTTAACAGTCTCAACTGTCTTATTTTAAAAAAATAACAACCAGCTGTTTGAAAAAGTTCTTTTTCCTGTAAATCATCTGTTCAAATAATCACCTAGCAACCAGGAACATTCTAATGACATCGCCTACTGATCAGCTGATTCTCCACAGAGAGTTTGTACTTCAGAATCTCCCTCACAAACATGTGCAATTAGAAATGTATCAAAACACTGACAGATTATTTAAGCATTTTGTATAAATAGGGAATACTCAACATTTTAAAAACATATTTACATTTTCACAGTCAGACATCCTGGCATATAATACAAGTTAATCTGAGAATACACACAAATCTCCTGCCAGACATGTTACCACAGATGACAGTGTTTTCATTTTCTTCACAGCATGCACTTCAATATGGACAGCAAAGGAACTACACACAGAAAATCTGAATAGGTCTGAAAGTATACCATTACATACAACTGGGTTAGGAGAAGCACAGAAAGACATGTACTAATGTCAGAACCCCCAGCTACATGGGATCGAACACCAGGAAACCTAATTTGTGAAATAGCTTAGTATACCCCCTGAATGTACATTTTTAATGGAGCATTAAAACTGGATATATCCCTAATATCTGGAAGCAGGCTATTGTAGTCACAATCCCCAAAGATACCCTTCCACAAACCCCAACAATTACAGATTGATCATCCTCAGAAGACTGTGAAAAACTGTGGAGAGAATTATCATGGTGCTTATTCAGGCAGATGTAAGAAATCTTCTTCTTCATGACCAAATACAACACATTTCTTATCAAAATTAGCTGCTGTATGCTTAACCTCATAAATTTTTGTTGAGTGTAATCCCTACCCAAACTAGATGTTTATCTGTCCATGCAGCTTACCTCAACCTGGCTAAAGTATTTGGTACTAAATCCCATTATGGAACCAGACATAAACGCCCCAATCTAAAGGTAAATGAAGGTATTATAATGTGGAAGGAAACATGGTCATAATCAATAGGTAAAAAGTGGAGGACTGCTACCCTTACCATCTTCTGTCATAAGTGAAGTCCCCTCAGGCTCTGTGCTGGGGCCAGTCATTTCCACCATCTTTTATCTTTTTCTCAGACAGTAAAAAAAGCCCAGGGTCTGGCTCACAAAATATGGACAGGGTTTCAAACTATGGAGCATTGTTCTTAACCCCACTGACACCATCTTTTTTCAAATGGCATATAAACTTAAATGTGAATACTGTAGTAGAAATTAAATTGCCAATACTAAAAAAATGCAGCATTACCCACCCCCCATCACCAGCTTTAGAAGTTATCGATGGGCAACAACTAAAGTTGATAAAATAGTAAGAGACCTTTGTAAATGATGACCTTTCATTTAATACCCATTTAGCAGCTATCATCCCCAAAGCATATGAAGTTGTTCATCTGATCTTCTGTAAGGTTGACAGTCATGCCAAGGAGGCAGTCCCACACTTATAGAATACTGTTGTGTTATCTGTTTACACACATTTTAGTGCAGGTGATAGACATAAAGTTTCATCACAGAGAAAGAATTAAAGGGCTTCAGGGCTTTTCATATATTCAAAGACTACAGTAGCTTTCCTTTCTGTACTATGTCACTTTTTTAGAGAGACCTATCACATGCAAACCATTAAACATCCCTTATGATTTGAAACCCTTTTCTTGGAATAAACTGGTGTGAATCAAACACAGCCTCAATGAAAATTAATATCAACTATAACATGAACCTTGACAACTTCAGATCTCAAAAGCTGCTATAACCTCCCTCCCCAATTAAACTCAGCCCATCAGTCTTTAGGTTCAAGAAGGGAGTGGATGACTACATGGGCACCTGGGAGTTCAAAAATGGGATTTGGGGTATCAATACATTTTTTCCGTTTGGAAAATATTCACTAAAATGTTCGTTCGACAAGAAGGGGTTTCGACAAAGTGAGTTTGATGAAGTGGCATTCAATAAATAGCAATTTCAATGATGTGATATAGACCCATCTTTATGATGATAGCAGTGCAAGAGGAGGAAAAATTAAAGATGAATTGGTTTTGTAGAGAAAACGGAGTGTGAGGAGAAACATGCAGTAGCCACCCTCATCCAGGTAACAGGTTCCCTGGTTTATAGGCACTTACTGGGCTATTTATCTGTAAGGCTCTTAAGAAGCTTAGCCTTACATTCCCATGGTAGTTTTTAGCCCTTATATTTTACATACAAACAACCCAGAGAAGGGCCAAACAAGAATATGTTGGTCTGTATACATATTTCCGCAATTCATGAGGAACAGATGTGCTAAACTGTATGTGTAGAAGCAAGAGAAACAATGGTCCAAAACTGTCAGTTTATTATACAACAACAAACAAAAGCTTTCGAATTAACAAACTCTTCTTCACTATAGTATTAAAACAGACAAACTGTAATGCATCAATACATATCAAATACCAGCCAATAAAAACAACACAGTTGGAAAAACAACAGTCCCAAGGATGAAGCAGCAAAAACTAATAAAAACCAAACCACTAGTCTGACCGAACAATGAAGGAAACCACCAGTAAGGTGGTAGTTTCCTTCATTGTTCGGTCAGACTTTTGGTTTGTTTTTTATTAAAAACAACACAGTTCATCACATGATATAAAAGCCTGCAATCTTAAAATCAAACTTGACTAATTCATATAACAAATCGTCAGTTTGAAGTTGTCACATAACAGTGTTTCTGTTTTAATAGTGGTTTTAAAATATTAGTGACATTTAGTTCTGGGGGGTGGTCAGCCCAAAATAATTTATCCATTTATATTCCTCTATCTCTGTTTTATTAGCAAGGTTGCCACCTCTATTGCCTAGTGTGACGTGATAAAACACAAAATTTAAAGCTATGCTGCATACAATTCATCATTATATGCTTTGCCAAGGCATTAGTTGGCATTTGGCGCACTTCTTCTAATATCAGAGAGATGTGAGGAAATTCTTTCTTTTAATTTTTGGTTGGTCTTTCCAACATAGAATGCCTCGCAGGCTATACAGTTTGCTAAATAGACCACATTCTGGGTATTACATGTTGCATACTCTGTAAAGAAAACATTTTTATAAGTATGCAGATGTATGAATTCATTAGATGTATTACATATCTACAGAAAACCACCGGAGAAGGATCAAAGAAGTCCGGTGACAAGCACACTGCAAATTACCTCACAATACTGCTGATGTGAGTACTGTTCCGATTGAACAAACCCTCAAGCTCAGTTAGACTTTGAACTACGTATAAAGGCTCTGCAGACAGTTCAAAAACAAAGGCTTTATTCCAACGAACAACAAGGAAGAACTGATTTAGTCACAAGCGCTTTCGCCTGGTCATACCAGGCTTTTTCAAGTGTAACTAAATTAAAAAACAACAAGCTTTTATACTAAAAGCTCATTGCCCTTATTACAATTAAATTATTCCATCACACCAATTATGCAAAATACCTAATTGATTGTAAATCAAGGATTTTATCCCTGCAAGGTTCTTTGTGCAAAAAATGCTTAATTAAACAACACATATAATTGCTATTGGATGCTCTTTAGAGACTATTAAATAAAAATTTTTTAAAAAATGTATATATATCTTTGAAATTTTTCATCCAAAATGTTATTACTCCTTCAAATATAATTGAAAATATAATTAAAAAATCCTCCCAATAACTGACTTTGATTAAATGGAATGACTGTGAATGAGCTTGACTGCAATTACGTTCCAATATATTATGGACTAATGAAGTGTTGGATGGGCTTGGGTCAGTTCAATGGTGTGCTTCCAAATGCACCCCTGCATGCCAAAAACTGCTCACTCTTCGCATTTACTTATAATAAATGCATTAAAAACAATAAAACTGCTTGTGAGAACTATTTGAACAAATAACATGCTTAACAAAATGAATGAAAATAAAAATAAAAATAAAAATAAAAAAGAAAGAAAAATGGAAAGAAAAAAATAACCAACAATAAAAAACTGCTTTGAATAAAAAACTTGAAACCAGGTTATACGGCATTATAATATGCTCCTTTTCTTTTTCAAAACTGGTGCCAAACTTGTAGCCTCATTTAAACCAGGATGTTTGGTTGCATTTAACTGCAACTGCCACGTGAGTTCCCTGATAGCTAGGAGGGTTTCCCAATCCCCCCCCCCCCTTTGGTCTTGTTGTATTCTGTCAATCACAAAGAACTTTATGCTCATTTGTGGACAAGTTAAGAAGTGTCTGTAAAAGGCATTTGTGTCCTTACCTTTAGTGATGTCATATTGGTGTTCGTATATTCTACGCCTGAAGACCCTGTCAGTTTTTCCGACATTTTTTATTTTTATTTTTATTTTTATTTTCATTCATTTTGTTAAGCATGTTATTTGTTCAAATAGTTCTCACAAGCAGTTTTATTGTTTTTAATGCATTTATTATAAGTAAATGCGAAGAGTGAGCAGTTTTTGGCATGCAGGGGTGCATTTGGAAGCACACCATTGAACTGACCCAAGCCCATCCAACACTTCATTAGTCCATAATATATTGGAACGTAATTGCAGTCAAGCTCATTCACAGTCATTCCATTTAATCAAAGTCAGTTATTGGGAGGATTTTTAATTATATTTTCAATTATATTTGAAGGAGTAATAACATTTTGGATGAAAATTTCAAAGATATATATACATTTTTTAAAAAAATTTTATTTAATAGTCTCTAAAGAGCATCCAATAGCAATTATATGTGTTGTTTAATTAAGCATTTTTTGCACAAAGAACCTTGCAGGGATAAAATCCTTGATTTACAATCAATTAGGTATTTTGCATAATTGGTGTGATGGAATAATTTAATTGTAATAAGGGCAATGAGCTTTTAGTATAAAAGCTTGTTGTTTTTTAATTTAGTTACACTTGAAAAAGCCTGGTATGACCAGGCGAAAGCGCTTGTGACTAAATCAGTTCTTCCTTGTTGTTCGTTGGAATAAAGCCTTTGTTTTTGAACTGTCTGCAGAGCCTTTATACGTAGTTCAAAGTCTAACTGAGCTTGAGGGTTTGTTCAATCGGAACAGTACTCACATCAGCAGTATTGTGAGGTAATTTGCAGTGTGCTTGTCACCGGACTTCTTTGATCCTTCTCCGGTGGTTTTCTAAGCAACGGTGGTTCTCTCTATATTATTTGTACCAAGGAATGGCGGAGGACCAATCGGAGCCCGGGTTTGAGGGCACACCTCTCCTGCTGAGGCAGGAGCCGGATGATGCGCCAGTCACCAGGCGCGAGTTCAACCAGGTACTTTCACTTCTAACACAGTTAAACCAGACTCTTGAAAATATGAATGGAGGTAGCGACTCCATTCCATGCAACCAGCAGCATGCAACGGAGGTTCCCCATCGACAAGAACGGCAGAAGGAGCCGAACGGCGTATCTGCAGTCAGGAAAAAGGGAGCAACAAATAGTTCAAAGGGGTCGTCAACCAAAGACTGTTTTCGGAGTGAGCAAGATCGGAACGGAGAGAATGGTGGATTTAATTTCAAAGCTTGGGCCGAACAGGAGCCGCAATTAAAAGCAGGTACTGCAAATACTAATTTTGAACAGTTGGACAGTAGACTAGAGTTGTTCAGGACTAAATTATATGCGTACAGAAACACCCAAATGGAAATTAACTATTTAAAAGAATGTATCAGGGTGGAGAGGATTCCTAAAGGTTTACGTTGTTACCGCTTTCCGAACAATGCGCATAAAGGCTCTGAACTTTATCAAAGACTTGTAGAACTGTTTAACAGAACGGGTTTGGAGATGTTAAACATGATGATTGATGATTATAAATGTAAATCAAATTGCATTTTGAATGAGCTTACTAAACTGGATGATTTAATAACTGAGAATGAAAATTTTATAGGCTGCAAGAAAAAATATGATGACACTTTTACTGAAGTTGATATGTATTGCAGTAAGGTGCTGGACAGAAAGGCCAAAAAGTTGGATAGGGATTTTTATGAATACAAACAAGGTTTGGCATATCCCACACCATTTAAAGGGAGAGGTGGTGATTTAGAACACCATGAAAGAGATGATGCCAACAATTTTAATAGTAATTTTAACGTTAATTCCAACAATAATGCCAATGCATTTAACAACTGTAACCAGGATGAGGAAATAACCATGCACGAACCCCCGAGGAGAAGTGAACGTTTAGCCAGAAGGGAAGGGTTTAATCAGCAGCAGGGTTTTCAGGTTCCCCAAGGGAGATCAGGGGGAATAACGAGTTACCATCAGCAGCGAGCATGGGGGAGGGGACGAAAATGAGTAATGTATTTAACACTACTTCAATTGTTCCCAGTTTCATGACAGAGGAGGAAACACATGGTTGTAAAATTTTTAATAAGGACAATTTTTATATCTACAATTACACTGATTTACTTATTTCTGATAAGCATTTTGATTTGTTTACAAAAGGTTTGCACTTTGTTCCTAGTAAGCACAGTTACCTTCCCAACCTCCTGATAGAGCTTAAAAGTTTTATTAGAAATATTAATTTAAATTTATTTTTCAAAAACCAGTTGCACACAGGTAACTCCTTGACGAGAAGTAGTACTTTCAACCCACCTACACATCCTTCGTTAAAAATATTCGAAGAAATGGTTGAAAGGATTTGGAGAGAAAACATTAGGGGCAACAAGGGGACAGCTTCCTCTAATTTTTCAAGTGTATTTGAGGACATTATGCAGGACATCAGGAAAAAGTGCATAAGAGTCATGAAACCAGACAAGGGAGGGGGAATCGTACTCATGTTTCAGCAGGATTACGAGAACTATTTACAAAATTTGGTACAAAATGATGAAATTTATGAGCCAGCATCTCAGAATGAATTGAATATTTCGATTGCCAACATAAAATATGGTTTATATGACCATTTGATGCAGGGCTGCATAGATGAGAAATTATATAATTATTTATTAGTACCTAAACCTAGAACCCCCACCCTATTTGGAATTCCCAAGGTGCACAAAGGTCTAGACCCACTCAAATTCAGGCCCATAGTTGCAGGGGCAGGCAGCGTAACAGAACCATTAAGTGCATTCATAGATCAGCAGTTAAAGGAATATACATCTTCTTTACCATTTGTTTGTAGGGATTCATGGGAATTTTTAAGTAACATACCCCCTGACTTAGATAATTCTGATTATTTGATGGTAACAGTGGACATAGTTGAACTCTTCCCAAGCATCCCTCACCAACAAGGTATGGAATGGTTCTCGCAGATGATTGCTACTGAAACCAAACTAAGTAGTAGCATCATCAACCTGATCATTGAATTTATGGACACAGTACTAAAGAATAATTTTCTGTTTTGCAACGGAAAATTTTTTAAACAAAAGAGTGGGGTAGCAATGGGTGCACCGTGTGCTACAGCCTATGCAAATATAGTATTGCACAAATGGGAGTTGGATCACATACACTCAACCAACTGGAATAAACACATTAAGCATTACAGGAGGTTTCTTGATGACATTTGTATTCTTTGGGGAGGTTCTGAGAACCAGCTAAATGAATTCATGCATTATTTAAATAATTCTACTGACTTTCTTTCATTTACATATGAGGTCAGTAACACTGAGTTACATTATTTGGATATCAAATTATGTAAGAATCCTAACGGAGCTGGATTAATATCCAGCATTTTCCGTAAACACACTTATTCGAACAGCTTTCTGCATTTCGAAAGTGGGCATCCTTTGAAACAAAAAATGGGTATAATTAAGGGCCAGCTCATAAGGGCATCAAGAATATGTAGTACTAACTTGATGTTTTTGCAGGAGGTGGAGTTCCTAAAAAAGTTATTTCTAAGTAGAGGATACCCAGAACAATTATTTCAATCTATTAAAGATGAAATAACATCGAAAAGAGAGCAAGAGTATTCCCCGCTATTAAGTACTAGGACTGAGATCAGTAAAAAGAAATTAGCTGGGATCACCAATTTTACAAAAAATTTTGTGTACACTTTTTCTGAAGATTCTTCAGTGATAGAAGGAACCATAAGGAACCTATGGCCAATGGTAACCATGCAGGAGGAAATTTCAGGGCTTGTTCCCACAAAGGTGGGATTTGTCAAAAAAGCAAACATTAACCTCAAAGGACTATTTGAAAGAAATTTAACAACTGAATTAAAATTAAGGAGCAATGCGACCACCACACAGAATGGAACATTTCCCTGTGGAAAATGTAATCAATGTCAATACATTTTAAAAGGGACCAAGGTGCACATTAAGGCAAGGCATACTACTTTATACGCAAAGGGACATTTTACATGTAACGCCACAGGGGTAGTTTATATTGGTCTATGCCAGGCCTGTCCGGCATTTTATGTCGGAAAAACTGACAGGGTCTTCAGGCGTAGAATATACGAACACCAATATGACATCACTAAAGGTAAGGACACAAATGCCTTTTACAGACACTTCTTAACTTGTCCACAAATGAGCATAAAGTTCTTTGTGATTGACAGAATACAACAAGACCAAAGGGGGGGGGGATTGGGAAACCCTCCTAGCTATCAGGGAACTCACGTGGCAGTTGCAGTTAAATGCAACCAAACATCCTGGTTTAAATGAGGCTACAAGTTTGGCACCAGTTTTGAAAAAGAAAAGGAGCATATTATAATGCCGTATAACCTGGTTTCAAGTTTTTTATTCAAAGCAGTTTTTTATTGTTGGTTATTTTTTTCTTTCCATTTTTCTTTCTTTTTTATTTTTATTTTTATTTTTATTTTCATTCATTTTGTTAAGCATGTTATTTGTTCAAATAGTTCTCACAAGCAGTTTTATTGTTTTTAATGCATTTATTATAAGTAAATGCTAAGAGTGAGCAGTTTTGGCATGCAGGGGTGCATTTGGAAGCACACCATTGAACTGACCCAAGCCCATCCAACACTTCATTAGTCCATAATATATTGGAACGTAATTGCAGTCAAGCTCATTCACAGTCATTCCATTTAATCAAAGTCAGTTATTGGGAGGATTTTTAATTATATTTTCAATTATATTTGAAGGAGTAATAACATTTTGGATGAAAAATTTCAAAGATATATATACATTTTTTAAAAAAAATTTTATTTAATAGTCTCTAAAGAGCATCCAATAGCAATTATATGTGTTGTTTAATTAAGCATTTTTTGCACAAAGAACCTTGCAGGATAAAATCCTTGATTTACAATCAATTAGGTATTTTGCATAATTGGTGTGATGGAATAATTTAATTGTAATAAGGGCAATGAGCTTTTAGTATAAAAGCTTGTTGTTTTTTAATTTAGTTACACTTGAAAAAGCCTGGTATGACCAGGCGAAAGCGCTTGTGACTAAATCAGTTCTTCCTTGTTGTTCGTTGGAATAAAGCCTTTGTTTTTGAACTGTCTGCAGAGCCTTTATACGTAGTTCGAAGTCTAACTGAGCTTGAGGGTTTGTTCAATCGGAACAGTACTCACATCAGCAGTATTGTGAGGTAATTTGCAGTGTGCTTGTCACCGGACTTCTTTGATCCTTCTCCGGTGGTTTTCTAAGCAACGGTGGTTCTCTCTATATTATTTGTACCAAGGAATGGCGGAGGACCAATCGGAGCCCGGGTTTGAGGGCACACCTCTCCTGCTGAGGCAGGAGCCGGATGATGCGCCAGTCACCAGGCGCGAGTTCAACCAGGTACTTTCACTTCTAACACAGTTAAACCAGACTCTTGAAAATATGAATGGAGGTAGCGACTCCATTCCATGCAACCAGCAGCATGCAACGGAGGTTCCCCATCGACAAGAACGGCAGAAGGAGCCGAACGGCGTATCTGCAGTCAGGAAAAAGGGAGCAACAAATAGTTCAAAGGGGTCGCCAACCAAAGACTGTTTTCGGAGTGAGCAAGATCGGAACGGAGAGAATGGTGGATTTAATTTCAAAGCTTGGGCCGAACAGGAGCCGCAATTAAAAGCAGGTACTGCAAATACTAATTTTGAACAGTTGGACAGTAGACTAGAGTTGTTCAGGACTAAATTATATGCGTACAGAAACACCCAAATGGAAATTAACTATTTAAAAGAATGTATCAGGGTGGAGAGGATTCCTAAAGGTTTACGTTGTTACCGCTTTCCGAACAATGCGCATAAAGGCTCTGAACTTTATCAAAGACTTGTAGAACTGTTTAACAGAACGGGTTTGGAGATGTTAAACATGATGATTGATGATTATAAATGTAAATCAAATTGCATTTTGAATGAGCTTACTAAACTGGATGATTTAATAACTGAGAATGAAAATTTTATAGGCTGCAAGAAAAATATGATGACACTTTTACTGAAGTTGATATGTATTGCAGTAAGGTGCTGGACAGAAAGGCCAAAAAGTTGGATAGGGATTTTTATGAATACAAACAAGGTTTGGCATATCCCACACCATTTAAAGGGAGAGGTGGTGATTTAGAACACCATGAAAGAGATGATGCCAACAATTTTAATAGTAATTTTAACGTTAATTCCAACAATAATGCCAATGCATTTAACAACTGTAACCAGGATGAGGAAATAACCATGCACGAACCCCGAGGAGAAGTGAGCGTTTAGCCAGAAGGGAAGGGTTTAATCAGCAGCAGGGTTTTCAGGTTCCCCAAGGAGATCAGGGGGAATAACGAGTTACCATCAGCAGCGAGCATGGGGGAGGGGACGAAAATGAGTAATGTATTTAACACTACTTCAATTGTTCCCAGTTTCATGACAGAGGAGGAAACACATGGTTGTAAAATTTTTAATAAGGACAATTTTTATATCTACAATTACACTGATTTACTTATTTCTGATAAGCATTTTGATTTGTTTACAAAAGGTTTGCACTTTGTTCCTAGTAAGCACAGTTACCTTCCCAACCTCCTGATAGAGCTTAAAAGTTTTATTAGAAATATTAATTTAAATTTATTTTTCAAAAACCAGTTGCACACAGGTAACTCCTTGAGAAGCAGTACTTTCAACCCACCTACACATCCTTCGTTAAAAATATTCGAAGAAATGGTTGAAAGGATTTGGAGAGAAAACATTAGGGGCAACAAGGGGACAGCTTCCTCTAATTTTTCAAGTGTATTTGAGGACATTATGCAGGACATCAGGAAAAAGTGCATAAGAGTCATGAAACCAGACAAGGGAGGGGGAATCGTACTCATGTTTCAGCAGGATTACGAGAACTATTTACAAAATTTGGTACAAAATGATGAAATTTATGAGCCAGCATCTCAGAATGAATTGAATATTTCGATTGCCAACATAAAATATGGTTTATATGACCATTTGATGCAGGGCTGCATAGATGAGAAATTATATAATTATTTATTAGTACCTAAACCTAGAACCCCCACCCTATTTGGAATTCCCAAGGTGCACAAAGGTCTAGACCCACTCAAATTCAGGCCCATAGTTGCAGGGGCAGGCAGCGTAACAGAACCATTAAGTACATTCATAGACCAGCAGTTAAAGGAATACACATCTTCTTTACCATTTGTTTGTAGGGATTCATGGGAATTTTTAAGTAACATACCCCCTGACTTAGATAATTCTGATTATTTGATGGTAACAGTGGACATAGTTGAACTCTTCCCAAGCATCCCTCACCAACAAGGTATGGAATGGTTCTCGCAGATGATTGCTACTGAAACCAAACTAAGTAGTAGCATCATCAACCTGATCATTGAATTTATGGACACAGTACTAAAGAATAATTTTCTGTTTTGCAACAAAAAATTTTTTAACAAAAGAGTGGGGTAGCAATGGGTGCACCGTGTGCTACAGCCTATGCAAATATAGTATTGCACAAATGGGAGTTGGATCACATACACTCAACCAACTGGAATAAACACATTAAGCATTACAGGAGGTTTCTTGATGACATTTGTATTCTTTGGGGAGGTTCTGAGAACCAGCTAAATGAATTCATGCATTATTTAAATAATTCTACTGACTTTCTTTCATTTACATATGAGGTCAGTAACACTGAGTTACATTATTTGGATATCAAATTATGTAAGAATCCTAACGGAGCTGGATTAATATCCAGCATTTTCCGTAAACACACTTATTCGAACAGTTTTCTGCATTTTGAAAGTGGGCATCCTTTGAAACAAAAAATGGGTATAATTAAGGGCCAGCTCATAAGGGCATCAAGAATATGTAGTACTAACTTGATGTTTTTGCAGGAGGTGGAGTTCCTAAAAAAGTTATTTCTAAGTAGAGGATACCCAGAACAATTATTTCAATCTATTAAAGATGAAATAATATCGAAAAGAGAGCAAGAGTATTCCCCGCTATTAAGTACTAGGACTGAGATCAGTAAAAAGAAATTAGCTGGGATCACCAATTTTACAAAAAATTTTGTGTACACTTTTTCTGAAGATTCTTCAATGATAGAAGGAACCATAAGGAACCTATGGCCAATGGTAACCATGCAGGAGGAAATTTCAGGGCTTGTTCCCACAAAGGTGGGATTTGTCAAAAAAGCAAACATTAACCTCAAAGGACTATTTGAAAGAAATTTAACAACTGAATTAAAATTAAGGAGCAATGCGACCACTGCACAGAATGGAACATTTCCCTGTGGAAAATGTAATCAATGTCAATACATTTTAAAAGGGACCAAGGTGCACATTAAGGCAAGGCATACTACTTTATATGCAAAGGGACATTTTACATGTAACGCCACAGGGGTAGTTTATATTGGTCTATGCCAGGCCTGTCCGGCATTTTATGTCGGAAAAACTGACAGGGTCTTCAGGCGTAGAATATACGAACACCAATATGATATCACTAAAGGTAAGGACACAAATGCCTTTTACAGACACTTCTTAACTTGTCCACAAATGAGCATAAAGTTCTTTGTGATTGACAAAATACAACAAGATCAAAGGGGGGGGGATTGGGAAACCCTCCTAGCTATCAGGGAACTCACGTGGCAGTTGCAGTTAAATGCAACCAAACATCCTGGTTTAAATGAGGCTACAAGTTTGGCACCAGTTTTGAAAAAGAAAAGGAGCATATTATAATGCCGTATAACCTGGTTTCAAGTTTTTTATTCAAAGCAGTTTTTTATTGTTGGTTATTTTTTTCTTTCCATTTTTCTTTCTTTTTTATTTTTATTTTTATTTTTATTTTCATTCATTTTGTTAAGCATGTTATTTGTTCAAATAGTTCTCACAAGCAGTTTTATTGTTTTTAATGCATTTATTATAAGTAAATGCGAAGAGTGAGCAGTTTTTGGCATGCAGGGGTGCATTTGGAAGCACACCATTGAACTGACCCAAGCCCATCCAACACTTCATTAGTCCATAATATATTGGAACGTAATTGCAGTCAAGCTCATTCACAGTCATTCCATTTAATCAAAGTCAGTTATTGGGAGGATTTTTTAATTATATTTTCAATTATATTTGAAGGAGTAATAACATTTTGGATGAAAAATTTCAAAGATATATATACATTTTTTAAAAAAAATTTTATTTAATAGTCTCTAAAGAGCATCCAATAGCAATTATATGTGTTGTTTAATTAAGCATTTTTTGCACAAAGAACCTTGCAGGGATAAAATCCTTGATTTACAATCAATTAGGTATTTTGCATAATTGGTGTGATGGAATAATTTAATTGTAATAAGGGCAATGAGCTTTTAGTATAAAAGCTTGTTGTTTTTTAATTTAGTTACACTTGAAAAAGCCTGGTATGACCAGGCGAAAGCGCTTGTGACTAAATCAGTTCTTCCTTGTTGTTCGTTGGAATAAAGCCTTTGTTTTTGAACTGTCTGCAGAGCCTTTATACGTAGTTCGAAGTCTAACTGAGCTTGAGGGTTTGTTCAATCGGAACAGTACTCACATCAGCAGTATTGTGAGGTAATTTGCAGTGTGCTTGTCACCGGACTTCTTTGATCCTTCTCCGGTGGTTTTCTAAGCAACGGTGGTTCTCTCTATATTATACATATCTACAGAAATTACAACTATAACATGGGACAGTAGATTTTAAACAGTCGTTTCCTGCTATTTTAGGTTTACCTTCACTCAAGTTTTTGTAACACAGAAACTGCTTTATGGTCCTTTCTCTTTTATAGGTGAACTGAGGTCTTTGTCCTATAATTTTACTTAACTCAGTACCTGATTTAAGTACAGTCCAATGCTTCTGTAATACAGATCTTATCTGGCATGTATGCCTATTATGTTTCATTATATATCTAAGAGGCCCCTCTCTATCTCTTTTAGTGATAGTAGGTTCAGAATTTTTAGTTTGAGATGAACTTCTTTTTTTCCTAACTACATACTTATTATTCTCTATCCGTTTTGTATCACAGCCTCTTACCATAAAAATCTGAGGCCATAACTTCTAGCTCTTTCTCAAAACCATTATTAGTGGTATTTAACCTACTGGCCCTCAGAAATTGGCTTTTAACAACATTTTTATGGATATAAGCAGGATGCATGCTTCATGCATGTACATATCTTGATGCTTGCACATTCTTCTTATAAATGGATGTTTTAAAAGATAGATAGTTGTGTAATATTAACATCTAAAAAAATGATAGTCACATCTGAATAGGGCATACTAAACAGCAGAAAACTAGTTGTACTTTGCAAATACTCTGCAAAGACTTCTAATTCTTCTAGCGTCCCTTTCCATAGCAAAAAATGTAATTTCTTTTTAATAAGGCTTGGGTCAGTGCAGCTATATACATGCTGCTTAAGCCATTTGTAATAGTGATAGAAGTTTTGTTACTATTTTTAATGTCTGTTAGGGAAAGGACAAAATTGTTAGACGTCAGAGTAAGTTTGCAACCGTATTACTGTTACAGAAGAGTGATTAGTATTGTATGAAAAACAATGGACAAAGCCTTACAATGCAGGGTAAGCCTGATAGTTTGCAGTGATTGATAAATACAAATATATCTGTGCTGCCACTGGACTGTTAATGTTTGTGGTGTGTTGAGACTTTTTTAAGAATACTGTTGAAATA